>NC_052505.1:99736099-99762176 GCF_014356525.2 Nilaparvata lugens | reverse complement strand
TTGTACGTCAAGAAACGGAATCTCCGTTTAAGTTTACGGAATCCCCATTGATGTACTTCGTATTCTGAAATAGTTTCTCACAAGATCTGAAGTCCAAAATGAATGAGATCAAAACAATTACTGAATACAAACCTTTGAAGTTTTCGGTTTCTCTAAAATTTCACCAGACAATTCATCGGATAATTGGCGGAATCTTGAGGCAAATATTTGGATGTAGGTTGCTGCTGCATCTCAAGAATTTGATACTGGTCTTGGCACTTATGAAGGTTAATGAGACCTCAATTCAGCCAACTTGAGTACAGAACAATTTCAAAATATCTGTGAACTCTGTATTTAACAGGAGAATTTCCACAACAGGTTTGACTTGTGAAGTTATAGAAGATAATATGAAATGAGAATTCTTAGGAATGTTCAAGGAAACTGAAACCTAGAAAATCAAGGGATATATACGATTCCATATTAAAAAATTAACAGAAGACTTCCACAACAGGATTTGAACTGTTGACTTGTGAAGCTATGGGAGATAATAATTGAAATGAGAATTCTTAGGATATTCAAGAAACTGAAACCTAGAAAATCAATGGATATTATACGATTCTCATATCAACAATAAACAGGAAACTCTCCACAACAGAATTTGAACTGTTGAATGTGAAGCTATAGGAGATAATAATATGAAATGAGAATTCTAGGAATGTTCAAGAAAAGTCAAACCTAGAAAATCAATGGATATTATACGATTCTCATATTAACAATTAACAGAAGACTTTCCACAACAGAATTGAACTGATGACTTGTAAAGCTATAGGAGACATAATAATGAAATCAGAATTCTCAGGATGTTCAAGAAACTGAAACCTAGAAAATCAATGGATATCATACGATCTCATATTAACAATTTCAGGAGACATTCCCAACAGAATTTGAACTGTTGCTTTGTGAAGCTATAGGAGATAATAATATGAAATGAGAATTCTTAGTAATGTTCAAGAAACTCTAACTACAAAATCAATGGATATTATACGATTCTCATATAACCCTACAGAGACACACTTACTTTATGCTAGCACAGTAGACCACTGGGGTGTTGAACACCCCATTTAATTTTGCATTTTTCTTTGAAAAATATGAAGGAAAACAAGTACTTAGCCCATACTTCATCATTTCTTAATCATTTCGCTCCAAGTGCATACTGAAATCGAAAGTAAAGAACTGCTTATCAAGCAGTTCTCTAATTAGTAAAATTTTTACTATTTTAGAAGTACGTATGTTCCGCCTAAGTGTTGGAGCTCCTAATCCGGTTTGAACGAATGGCTTGATCATTGCCAATGACAACTTCATAAAAAACTCACGTCTCTTCATGTTATTGTTTTGAATCTCAAGTTGTAGGGAATCATAGCATTTATTCCAATCTGATCCATCATCCCATACCACATTAGTAGTGACAATACAAGTAAATCTTTGTAATAAAAGTGTTTGATGAATGTCCTACGTAAAAGACATTCTGGGGTGTTAGACACCACAAACGAGGAACAAGATGAGCTGGTGACTTTGTAGAATGCTATTACTGACTGGAAGTGGTGGAGAGTAGTTGACAATACTACAAACCTAATTTAGACTGGGCAAAAATTCCCATCTGTTTGATATTGTCAACTGCAGAACAGGAAAAAAAATTCTTGGGGTGTAAAACACCCCAGTGTGTCTCTTTAGGGTTAACAATTAACAGAAGACTTCTCACAACGGATTTGAACTGTTGACGTGTGAAGCTATAAGAGATAATAATATGAAATGAGAATTCTTAGGAATGTTGAAGAAACTGAAAACTAGAAAATCAATGGATATCATATGATTATCATATTTAACAACTTCAGGAGATTCTCATATTTTGAACTGTTGAATTCTGAGGAATGTTCAAGAAACTAGAACCAAAAATATCATACGATTTTCATATTCAACAACAATTAAGTTCACATTATGTATAATATTATATTTATCTTTATATTGCTTTCGTAAATTTCCGATTTACAGGAATTCATCGATTGTCCCAAAAAGATTAATTCATTATGATTTACACTATGAACATAGAGATTGTGGAATTTCGCCATATCAAGATGGAATGAGAGAAAGGTTACTAAAATCATGTAGAACAGTACTGACACCTTTCTTTCATTACACCTCAATAAGTTTTCGACCTGAAAACTCTGCCACCAGACCTGAGCCAGCCAGGTCACTCGATATTATTAATATTACACCTCAATCCATATAGATTGACATATTACATTATTCGAATTTCTATTGTGTTACAACTTGAGAACAAAATATAAAAATCATTTATTACAGTATATCAACAATATTTTTAGAACAATAAGTACACCAATTATCTCATCTTACTAGTCACTAAATGTTCAGTCACCTTAAAAAATATCGAGTTCACAAACATGGAGCTAGATTACAAGATTCTTTTATACACGAACGGAAGCTGTTTGCCGGTTGAGTAGGAGTTTAGAATAATTACTGGTGGGATTTTGTTTACAGATGTGTGGGGGCTTTGGGGTTGGTTTTGTTAGCTCGATGAAAATACAGAAGTTTTAATACAGATCACGTCCTTTAGTAGTAATCGATAAATTATTGCCATAGTATAGATAAGAGGATTTTTCTAAAAAAATTCAACTATATAAAAATGAGATTCTGCAACACCCATCATGAAATTGGGAACTGATTTTTTCATAATATTCTAATAAAAGTTTATGATCATTGAAACGATGAAATATGAATGAAGTACTTATGCATAGAAACATTCAACATGGATATATCTATCCACTATCTATTATTATCTTTTATCACAACATAATATTGATATTACCATAGGGAAACAATAGCATTAAGTAGATATCCCATGGTATAGGGCGTTTATGTCGCAACTTTTACTGATATCTCAAGCTGTCCACGTAGTTCTTTCCCATAAAGCTGTGTGACGCTGGTAGTCTCTCATATTGTGCCGTTCATATACTCTCACCCGACCAAAACAGTAAAAATCTAAAATAATCGACAGTAGGCTAATCGGCTTGAGATAACAGTAAAAGTTGCGACATAAACGCCCTATACCATTGGATATCTACTTACGCTATTGTTTTTCTATGATACTACATTGATAGATTCATCTGTTTTTATGACTCGCATGTATCTTCTAGTATGTCTAGAAGCCATACATTTCGATTTTTTGACGTCCAATTTTTCCGTCCTTATAAGTTCTAGCAGAATTGAAAACTTTATAGCTTGACGAAATTATGTCAATCTGATGTGTACACTTTCTAAATATTATGTGTTTGCCAAGTTCAGTTCAATCTGGTAGAATTTATGAGATCGGTAAAAGTTGTACTTCCAAAAATTCATATCTGTGTTATGCGGTTGATAAAGAAGTTATGTAATCAATATAATTATTATTAAACGAGAAACCAAATTTAATGCTGTAAATTATTACAGCTAATAAATTAGCATTTGAATAATCGCAATATCTCAATAATTTCCATCTGTACTTCTGTGATCATTGATCAGTATTAATTATTCATGATTAGAAGTAGGAAAATGTATTTTATAATATAATCTAGTATTCTAGGAGAAATGCACGAATATATTCCTGTATCATCTAACAATGATTTCAATGAGAGGCAGTAACTGAATTTGGATAGTATATTCATTTTACTTCTTTTGGTGTCCAAAGAGTGATTAATAAGCATTAAATTACGAGTATTATTACAAAGCAGAAGAAGAAATTTCTGATAATATGTTAATTTTTCCATGAATGTATCTAAGAATTCCACAACGACCAATACAATTCACAAACAGATAACCAAACAAGTTGATTAAGCCTCAAGATGTGATAACCGTTTCACGTTCCAATGTTTTCACGATCATTCGTAATCAATATTTTCATGCTCGTAATCATTTCATGGTCAATGATGCGAATACATTAATATTGAAGGCTGATGTGATGGAAATGGATGAATAATCGGTTTTTGGATAATAATATTGACAAAGAGTTTAGCGATGAGATGGATATTCGATGTACAGAGTAGAATTATATAATAATTCTGATACTCAATGATGGACGTCGGCTTATGAATATGAGGTTTACAAACTCTGCTGTACCAGATAATGCAGAATAACCAAATAAAGTATCCAGGTGTTTGTCCTGCCGGGAGGTTCACACAGTCATGTTCGTGTGGGTTTTCGGTTTTATTCAGTCAAGGATCTATCCATCCTCAGTAATTGGATTAAAAGCAAAGGTCGGGTAATATTGTCGATTAGATTTCATAATCCAATTTCCGCGCTGAATTTCATTCCTATTCAAACAGAAAAAGAAACAACATGTTTCGTTACTCAACCGGCGTGACGTATAATTAAATTTTGTGTCAAATTGGTATTTTTTGTCAGAGTCCACTCATAAGTTTGATCAAAAGGTACAGCGGAAACTGTGACGGGAACCAATCCATCAAAATTAGTCGATTTCACGTATCTGCACGGTGTTAGTGGTTTTCAATGATCAAGTCAACTACGGTAATTCTGGTAGGCTACATTTTTACTTTGATAAAAAATACAAATTACATCTGCCATCCATATGAATTCACATAATTCATTAACGCAAAAAATGATCCAGATTATGATCTCTGGCGTTTCGATGGCACTATACTGGCTGCACACTACAACTTTCATGCCTTATTGCTTGGATACGAAAAAGTAAAAAGTACAGTCCGGATCCTTTAGCTTTGCCTTTTGGCGGAGGCCCACTAGACTACAATACTACCCGTTCAAAAACATCGAACATTTTTGAAAATGTATCTTTCCATAACCAACATATGCTCTTTTGTATCTTCTCAAAAGCAACCTGTTGCATCCAGAAATATACATCAATGTGTGCATTGATGTGCATCAATGTATCTTTTCCTAAGCAACAGAAGCTCTTTTGTATCTTCTCAAAAGCAACGTGTTGCATCCAGAAATATACATCAATGTGTGCATTGATGTGCATCAATGTATCTTTTCCTAAGCAACAGAAGCTCTTTTGTATCTTCTCAAAAGCAACGTGTTGCATCCGGAAATATACACAAGGTGCATCAATGTAGCTTTCCATACGCAACAGATGCTCTTCTGTATCTTCTCATAAGCAACGTATTGCATCCAGAAGGATAAATCAATGTGTACATTGATGTGTATCAATGTATCTTTCCCTAAGCAACAGAAGCTCTTTTGTATCTTCTCAAAAGCCACGTGTTGCACCCAAAAAGATACACAAGGAACCTTTTGGAATAACGTCCTTTTAGCACAACACAGCCTATCAGATGAAATTCGTTCAACAAGCTCTTTCCATTGTTGGTGATACGTTGCAACTCTCTCATTCATGGTGAATCTCTGTGTGTAGGGAGATTCCTTCAGGGATGCAGGAAGCTTCCTCCATCTAGGGATCTAGAGTCTCTGAAGCCTGATGTTTTTGCAAAGCCGTTTATATTACCCCGCGAGTCATACCTTACCAAAGTATAATATATTATATCTTAATACATTGTACTATTCTTGTGACTTTACTACATGCCGGTTGAAAGTCACGGAGGCAAAGCTACGAGATGCCTATTGTACATGATCAATAATCATTTATCACGTTTCTCAATGAGCTCATAGAATAATGTAAGTGTAAGATATAATAATTAGAATGAAGGAGAAAAAGGAGGAAAAGTAGACCGCCCGAGCTTTGGAAAAAAAAACAGGTATATACTAGTATGATGAATAGAAATCTGGTTCAGGGAGACTGGAATAATCGCAATAAATAATGGCAGATTGGATGCGAGAAACAGCTGGAGCTGTAAAATAAACTCGCTTATCCTATACTATCAAACGAGCAATTTTTGTTTATATGTTTAGATGTTTGGATGTTTAGATGTTTATATGTTGTATTTCACCAGATCTCGAAAACGGCTCTAACGATTCTCACGAAATTCAGAACATAGTAGGTTTATAATATAAAGATTCGATTGCACAAGGTCTCATCCCTGGAAAATCTCGATGAAGGATATTGATAGGATGATTCATCCTTAGAAGAACAGATTTCGTCGTCTGTCAATAACAGAAGATGCGTGTGCCTGTGTGGGAGATCAGCTGTGTAATCATTCAAACAGCTTACCGTATCTCGCGAGAAACATTATCTAGAAATTTTAATAGACTCTATCAAAATAATCTGATTTGTTGTCATGACATAGTTAATCACTCTAAATTAGAGTATATCATAATATTCAAATTTAATCATTATTTTACAGTTTTAAGTGATTAGTGAGTGTTATTTTGTTATTCAATTGGTTTGTAAACAATCTAAATTATAACTTTTCTGTTTTTAAATATTTTAACTGAAAATTGGACCTGAATTCAAGTATATTAAACATAACCTACTTTTTGGACCATTTATAGTGTATAAATCAAAATTCGGGGAAGAAGCAGTTTTGGGCTGTGCCTGTTTGTCCTTCCCCAATCATTTTGAATAATTGTGCTCCGTTTATCATTAAATAAATAACGAGCGAAGCTCGGTGCCCCGAAATTATATATCAAGGAGAGTGATCTGTATTAAAAGTTCTACACCGGCAATACTTGATATGTACAATGCTTGATTCGATACAACAGTATTCATGTAGATAAGCTGATCACAGCGCAACGTAGAATGTTGAAAGTGGCAACAGAAGAGCAGTCGTCAAGTGGATTGGATACAGACGAGCGGCGTCACTCGACTGGCCGTTTCTGGTGACGTCACGTCCCGTCTCGGTCCCGTCCGACTCCCGCAGCGAGCCCTGTTGTCCCGTTGGCAGGTGCTGGCCTGGTTCTAGTAGTTCGTTCTCATCGTCGCCGAGAGCGGGCTTAGAATGTTTTGGCAGCTCCATTTCTGTAACAAGTCGATAGAAAAACATTACGTTTTAATTCGATAGAAACAGAAAATGTAATAAAACGAATCGATATTCTGATAGTTCTGGTCGAACTTCTGGATATTCTGATGCTTGGGCTTCGAATGTTTCGGCAGCTCCATTTCTGAAACAGGCCAATGGCAAAACCGATCATAATATTCAACAGTCACAGAAAATGTTTAGAATCAGAAAATGTTCTGAAACAGATTTTGGTAGAGTCGAACGTCTCGGCAGCTGTATTTCTGGAACAGATCGATAAAAACAGAACATAATATTCTGCAAAACCGATAGATATTCGGAGCCAGAAAATGTTCTGAAACAGATCTATATTTCAGTCACAAGAAGGGGCTTGACTGGGGCTTGAAGGGCCCTTAACTTGACAACGTATCAAATATAATACGTTGCTTTCAATATTTTTTTTATTTTTTTCTGTACGGTATTTCATTTGGGAGCTGGCACAGTATCATATGTGATACGTTTCTCTACTCAGTGGGATAGTGCTGCCATCTGTTAGTGTTTGTTATAAACAACAGAGCTTGCTGGAAGCTTCAGTGTCAACAAAGATGTCTGCCAAGCGGAAAAACGTGTTGCGTGACAAGGTAAATTATTTCAAATTTCATTAGTTACACGTTTTATTTCAAGTTTAATTGATCAGAATTTGATCTACAAATGACAGAGATTGTATACATATGTTTAAATAAAAACTTCAATTGATTTTAGTATCATTTTTTGAAGATTGAAATTATCGTATCACCAGTAATACATTGCCAAGTGATGAGACACATAACTCCTTCAAGCATAGTATCACGTTTGATACACTGCTCGACTCATAGATGATCACTTTCTTATTGCTATGTATCACTGATAATACATTGCTCAGTTCTATATAGCTTGAATATTTAAAGGAAAACTAATCTACAACCAAAATAAATTATAACTTGTATTAGAATTCACTCAATTATAATATCATAACGTGTTCATTCATGTTATAATTTATTCTAGATGTTGCTGACGATGATTTATTCTAGATAGACACTGTTACGAGCTGAGCCACCCAATCCTAGTTAGTTTAGTCTTATTGTATTGACATTTTGCATAATAATTTCCATGCATGGCAATACGTTGTTGATACAGTATGGATAGAATAGACTCAATTAATATTGTTTTATAATAGAAATTAGCCTAATAAAATCCATTTTTTTTGTTCCAGATTCCAGAAAGGAGAGTAGACTATATAATGTCTCTTGTTCCAAAAGCATTTGCTGATTCAGAGGCAGAAGAATCATCTGATGATGAAACAACATTGGCTGATGGTCCACAAAAGAATTTAGAAGAGCACAGTAGTCTCACCATCCTTGACCCTGTTGATGAACAGCTCATATTTGAAGACATTCAGATGCTCCTATGGAGATATGGACATTCGATGTGAATCAATCAGGTACAGGCTCATCTCCAACTGCTGAAATGATGCATAGTGCGCTTCCTGGAGTATCCTGCAATTCACCTGCTACAACAGTACAATCACCATTATCTGTTGTCACAGATGAACAACAGTCCAGTAATAAAAGTGAGCAACCATCACATCTGTTGATAGAGACGAACAACAACCTGGAGTGTCCAGAATCACGACTCCGCCTTCCAGAACAACACGTGCATCATCCATTGGAAGGACTTCCAAGGAGGGAAGGACACATTTGCAGAAAAGGATATCTCATCCAAAGACAGCAAAGAAACTGACTCAAAAACAATTCAAGTGAGTACAAAAAAGAATTATCAATACAACACTCAACATTATTTTCTTTGCTGTTGATATATATATATATATTTTTTTTTTTTGAACTGCAGTGGAAACAATATATTGTACTATTATATACTTGGCCAGTCACTTGTAATGTAGAAGCAGCCTTGTTGACTAATAAAAAGAACAATCAATAATATTTCTGTTATATATATATAACAGATAATATTTAAATATATATAACAGTTAATAATATTTCACCATCAAAAGTGTAGCGGCATTGCATAATGTGTTTTCGCTTTTTGGCTCTTCGTTCTGAGCAAATCATGGGTAGTTTACCAGCGGCCCGCGTTCAGGCTAATTTTCCCTTTTATAATGTGGTTTGGATTGCGCCGGTCCTATTTCCATCCGTGTAGGCGGCCCCAAATCTCGTACTTTTTCTAAAGCATATTTATCGCTGTTTGTGTGTATGGTAACTCGTGCCATTCATATTGAAACTGTCTCGGAACTTATTTCAAGCATTATTGCCGCTCTGATTCGGTTTCTGCTCGCGTGGCATTCCGCATTCCATTTTTTCGGACAATGCCACAACTTTCGTTGGTGCCAACAATGCTACGTGAGCTCCACGAATTTTGTCCTCTGATCGTCTCAAATCAGATATCATGACACTATGTCTGTACTCACATCCAATGGCACTTCATTCCCCCTCGGGCTCCGCACTTCGGTGACTTGGGAGAATGCGGTAAAAAACTTCAAACGCATATTCCGTGTAGTTACATTCAACAAGGTATTAACTTGAAGAAACCTATACTCTTGCTGCTCAGGTCGGAGCCATCTTGAATTCGCGCCCTCTTGTTCCCTGTCGGGAGATCCACATGATCTTGCCTACTTGTCTCCAGGTCATTTTTTGATTGGACATCCCCTTACGTCATTACCCTTCTTACCGCCTAACACCAACACATTGATCATCGTTCACGTGGTATCAACTTGCTGTTTTCTATCCAGCTTTGGGATAGGTGGTCTCGTGAATATTAAACCACTCTTCAGAAAAAAGGTCAATGGCTAAACAATTGTGAAAATTTGAAGGTCGGTACGGTTGTCATCTTGAAGGATCCTGGTTCTGCGGAGTCCACTTGGAAGCTGCGCGCATTACTGAAGTTCATCCCGGTAAGGACGACAAGGTTCGAGTTGTCACTGTTCTCACTCCCTCGGCACTTTTAAGAGAGCTATTTCGATTTAGCACCTCTTCCCATTGATGAGGATTCTATTTAATCCCCTTGCTCTTTGGTTCATTTCGTATTTTCAGGTTCATTGTTTTTTCCCCTGGTTCTCACATGGGGCCCAGTTTTCAATTTCCAATTGCCTTGCCAGATTTTACATATTTCTTACCTTTTCTTATTGTGCCATACCCCGTATGACACAAGGGGCCCAGTTTATGTAAAATCTGACAAAGCATTTTTTGTAACGGTTCCACTTGTTACTCGTTCCGCTACTACGTAGACATCATGTCGTCATTTTCCATCTGCGCTGTCCGGTGACATCACAGTCATGGTTCTACGGCACTGCTCTAATCAAGTTGGTTTCCTATATTATTCGTTGTGTTATTTGTCGTTTCAATTTTAATATTTGTACTATTCGATTTTTTGGAATTTATTTTGTCTTTAGGCATCTTACTTTCTAGATATTTGCTACTTTTTCACCAAACGTTTGTAAACGTTTTATGTACGTGGCTGACATTTCCGCTTTCCTTTGTTGCTAGAGCGTCGTCTGTCTTCTTGTCTTTCAATGGTTCCTAGTCGGCGAGTGCACTTACGCTCCCTGTCTAAACTTTTTCATCCAAATTCATCTAGTTTACAGAACGTTTTTTAAAGTGAATTACTCCTTCAAATTAATTCGTTTATTCTATTCTTCAATTGTGTTTCAATTATTCATCGATTTCTTCACATATTTACGCTGATAAACTTTGTCAAGTTCACACCTCGTGTGGGCGTCATTGCCATTCTTCTAACAAATGGCTTCACCTCTTGAACTCAAACTTTCAAGTTCATCATCTCTACCGTTTGGAAATCAATCTAAAAATTCCACAACTTGAAATCGGATATTCCTTGTAATTCTACCTTGAAAGTCGGATTATCATTTGGAATTCTACATGCTCCTGCTCACACTTCCCACTGGGGGATTCGCCTGCTGTGGTGATGCTTCCTTCTTGTCATCGCATGGCCAGATCACATCTTCGCTTGCTGATGTCCTGTTCTTTGGGTACTGCAGATTCCTTCCTGTCTGCCTGGCTGCATCTCCTCTTCAAAATTTTTATTCAGGTACGTAAATCGTTCTATTCAATTTTCATTTACGCATGTATTACATAATTGTTCATAAAATGCTACAGCGTTTCGATAATGGACCACGCTCTCTATTTCTAAGTCAACAGTTTTATGTGCATTTATATAATTTTTGTAGCTATCATTCAACCTTTTCGACAATTAAAAACATTTATTGTTCATACATTTGGTAATCGAGCCTATTTTCATGAATTCAATATATTACAGTGCATGTCTCATGAGAGCACTGTCTACATAATGTCAAGGTTATAATATGTACTTCATTCAATTTTGATAGCTACCCTTGGCTTTACAAGCGTATTAATATCGACCGAGATATTTAATTTTGTTGATAGCTACCCTTGGCTTTACAAGCATATTAATATCGACCGAGATATTTAATTTTGTTGATAGCTACCCTTGGCTTTACAAGCATATTAATATCGACCAAGATATTTAATTTTGTTAATAGCTACCCTTAGCTCTTAAGTGTCATTTTAAGGCCACTGACGCTATTAATTGTTCTATTGATGTCTATCTTGACATTCAACTCACTGAGGCCACTGACGCCTATTAATCGTTCTATTGATGTCTAGCTTGACATTCAATTCATTGAAGGCCCATGTCGCCTGTATTCAACTTGGACAATCTTTACATTGTATCCAATAGCTACCCTTAGCTCTTAAGTGTCAATTTAAGGCCACTGACGCCTATAATTGTTCTATTGATGTCTAACTTGACATTTATTTACTAAAGGCCCATGCCGCCTATATTACTGTATTCTATTTGTTGAGCACTATCTACAGCTCATTGTCATTTATTACTATTCCTTTTGTAAATCATTAAGATTGATTTTTGCAGCATTAACTTTTTCATTATAGCACTCAATTTATATTTGCAATTCAGGTATCATAATAAATCTTTTCGATTATTCAGGCTTCAATGGTCATTAATGTCATTGACCTATTTCATTTAAATTTTGTATTTCTCTAATGTTTTATCACATGTTCAATGACCTGTAAAGACTACGGAATGGGATCTCCGAGTAAAGTATAAGTGTGGGTAACATCACTAAACTTAACAGGATGGGGGCAACGATTCATTGCACAAGGTCGAGTATGTCAAATCTACCTCGCAATTATATAGTTCTCGCTTGACCGACCCATGCCCCCATTATCTAGTCAATAATGCATGTAATAACCCAAATAATGTGGAAGATAATTAAAGACACCTATCATGAATAGTAAATCTGCTTCACGCCAAGAAATGTAGACCTCAGTTCTGAGAACTTCAACGTGTATATGACAGCATAAATGAGGTTCTGGCTGCAATACCAATAGCTTAAATACTGTCTCCCACTATTTAAATAAGTGAAAAAAGAGTTCAATCTTTCTCATTCCATCATGTAGCCGTAGAAGTGTTTCTCGCATTGATCTCTCTAAGTAATAGTAGCTGTTTGGATATTTTTCATTTGAATTCCTTCATATGTGAAGCTAGCAGTCAGCATATTTGTGAAGTTCTCTGTCATATCTTTAATCATTGTATTGTCCCTCCAGTACCTTCCTGATATGCTCAAGCTGTCTAAAGTAGTGTCGATTTTTTAAAAAGGTGACCTCACCTATGTAGCAACTATAGGCCAATATCTATAGTACCATTTTTTTTTCCAAAGTTTTTGAATTCTAATAGCTCAGCAGATGGTTGATTTCATTGGGAAAAATAATTTGCTATCTTGCAGGCAATTTGGCTTCAGAGAAACCACACTACAATGTCAGGCGTTATGTCTTTCATTCAGGAAAATTTAATGTATGGAAGTCAAAAATCTGTGAACGCAAGACTATTTGATATGTCAAGAGCATTTGACACTGTCTCTCATGACATTCTACTTTCTAAACTTGAAAGTTTTGGTTTTAATTGTAGATCTGTAGCACTTATAAAGTGATATTTAATGAACAGATTTCAGGCAGTGCATTTTAATGAAGATATGTCTGGATACACTCCTGTTTATTAATGGAGTGCCCAAGGTTCAATTCGAGGACCATTACTGTTTATTATCTATATGAATGATTTGCCAGGCAATATTGAGGATGAAGCACAACTTGTTACATGTATGCAGATGATGTATGCCTGAGAGAAACCTTATTAAATGAAAAATTAACTGATGTCTGATTGGTGTAATGCTAATAAACTTGTTCTGAATTTGAACAAAACGCAAAACTTATCTGTATCTTAAATAACTTGGATTCAGGCATTCTGTCAATTTCTAGGCATCAATATACAAAATAATATGAAATGGAAGTGTCATATTGACTGCACTATCCCCAATTAGCAAGAGGTGTTTTTACGTTAAGAAGATCAAGGAAATAGTGCCTCAAAAATTTTATAAATATAGTTATGTGCATTTACATCTTTTGTATGGAGCTATATTATGGGCCATGGTAGTGATCCCATTCACTTTTTGTGTTACAAAAAGATCAATAAGAACCATGTGTAATGTTCCTCCTCTTACGCACTGCAAACCTCTGTTTGTTAGATTGAGAATTATGTGTTTGCCGTGTATTTTTATTTTTCAATGTTTATTATTTGTAAAAACTAGCTTGCTCTCATTCTCTAGTCATTTTGATGTTCATTCGCACAACACAAGAAACCTTAGAAACGAATATTGTCGGTACAAATCTAGTCATATTAGTTTTAGGGCTTGTGCAATTGGGTTTTATTATCAGTTACCGTTACATATGAGAGGCTTACTAGTGGGTGAATATAAACTTTAAATTAAGGATTTTCTTATAAGAAACTGTTTTTATACCAATGATGAATATTTTGCCTCCAATGTGGAGAATTTTTAAGACGTTGATGTGATGATTTATTGTTGTTTCTATGTAGTATGATTATATATGTAATGATTCATGTAATTTTCTCATGACGTGGCCTACACAAATTGTAATTTGTCTTTGGCAATAAATGGATTTTGATTTGATTTGAGATAGGTTTTACCCGTAATAAGTAAGTAAACAGTTCACCAATTTATTTCCAGAAAGCTTGATTTGTTCTATTAGTAAAGTGTTTAATCAATTACATAATCAGTACAGTAGCAATATTTTTCAACTTCATTC
Source organism: Nilaparvata lugens (assembly GCF_014356525.2). Lineage (NCBI taxonomy): Eukaryota > Metazoa > Arthropoda > Insecta > Hemiptera > Delphacidae > Nilaparvata > Nilaparvata lugens. The sequence goes on along the minus strand of NC_052505.1, from coordinate 99,748,072 downwards.
ATCAAATTTATTTTACTACTTTTCACACTACTATAGGATTGAACACAAAATACTGTGATTTTGTCAATATAACTTCACTATAAATACTAAAATACTCAACTCTCCTATTTTTTAATATTTAATTCAAGAAGTGAGTAATTTTTAGTTGAATTTTGCATTTGAATAAAACAAGATGGTCGGCAAGAATTGAAACTGTGGAAGTTATTATATAAACACATGGACAAAGTGCTCTCTACTCTTAAAGAATCCACCCATGAAGAAGCCACCCATTTTCATCTCCAGAAACAAGAGCTAAATTTCTCATTAAAACATGAAGAGCTCAGAATTTGTTGTGATTACATGCTTCTGATATTCAGTCCTTAAAAAAATTGATCGAGTGAGTAAGTTTTTGCAATGAGAGAAAACAACAGTAGACAATGCTGCAAGAAACATACAAGGTCTTTCAACTTTATTATCATCAACTAGGGAGGTAACTATTTAAGATGCAATTACTGAGGCAAATTTTTTATCTTGCAACATGGACATAGCAGCAGAGTACAAGGAAACAAGCAAACGAAAGAAAAAGAAAATGGCAGAAGACGCACATGAAGATGAAGGTACAAATTTGAAGAGATAAGGTACGGGAGAAGTGATTTTCAGAAGATCACTTTTTCAAATTTGTGACAGAGTTATTACTGTGCTGACGAACAGGTATGATGCATTGAAAATGATTGCTGACAAAGTCAGTTTTTTTGTGTGAGGCTCAAATTAAAGCACTAGACGTTAAAACTTTGAAAAGTAAGACTACAGAATTGGCTACAACCTATGCAAACTATTTGAACGAAGAAGAACTTCTAAATGAAATCGAGAGTAACGAGTGTTCTAAGTTTCATACCCTAACTGTAGGAGATGAACTGGAAGCCGCAACAGCAACATCTTCGCTCAGAATATTTTTTAAGAGCAAGTTGTTAGAGGGTTATCGAAACATATGTGTAGCTCTAAAACATTTGTAGCACTTCCAGTTTCTGTGGCATCTGGAGAGAGAAGTTTCAGTAAATTGAAACTTATTATAAGACCTATTTAAGAAATACCATGACCCAGCAAAGACTAACAAATTTAAGCATCATAAATATTCAACATGAAAGGCCTTCTTTGCTTTCTTTTGATGAAATAATAAACACATTCTCAGCAAAAAAAAACCCGAAAAATTAGAATCATTTGAAAGATGTTGCTTTTGCGGCTTCCAGTTCATCTTCTACAGTTAGGGCAAGAAACTTATAACTCTCGATTTTATTATTTAGAAGTTCTTCGTTAAAATAGTGTTTGTGTAGGTTGTAGGAACTTAATCAAATTATCTTGTGGATCTATTTTTTTCTTGTAACTATATATTTTCTCGATTAACTGACTTATCATTTCACTGCATAACGTTTTTGTTTTACTTAGTCTGTTATATCTTACGATTTACTTCATTCAATAATTAATCTTAAATCCTTGATTGATTTCATAGCTTCAATTGCAGATTCTGCCTCTGGAGAATATTTAATGCTAATGCATTACCTGGATCATGAAGGTGTTTGGTGTGGAGGTGTAAAACACATGTAGGTGTTTTAGTAAGCACAAGAGAAACTTATGACACAAAAAGTATAATTATAAGTATAATTTTCAATTGAGTTATTATCAGACAATTTTCTAACATTTTACTTCTGTACTTTTTTATTCAAGTAATTGCTAGCACTGAAGATTTTTGTGATGAGTGATTTTTGCTACTGTACTGTAATGATCAAGAACTCCATATCTGTCATTCCTTGTATATTCTGATTATCTCAAATTATGCATTTTGTGAATATTCTTTGATTCGATTTTTTTTTCATTAAGATTATCTACCCACTTATTATTCTATTGTTAGAAATGCGTTGAAAATTAATCCCTAGTATTAATAGCAATATTCATATTTTCTAAATATTCTCACATCAACAAGTTAATTTTAGAGTCGGGGCTTTGATTTTTCCACCATTGTTTTCAATTATGTATGTAAATGAAAATGAACAATGAGAATAAGACTTATATTATCATTAAAACTGTCTTCTAATTCAACCTAAGTTTTATTTCAACGTTGTATAGGCCTACGACTAATACAGTAATAATCCCTCTCATTATTGTAAATCGGTCGGTGATGGTCGATCATGAGGGGGACGCCAAAAGTAACCCTTGCCCCCCCCCTCCTAGAAAAAATGGTAGATCCGGCCCTGCGTCAGATCAAGAAGTTATAGAAGCTTTCAGAAATAACAGGCAAGGATTAAAACTGTGAAATAGTGTACCAGACAACCTGTTCGACTGTTTGAATAGATGTGAGTCGTTTATTGAACATGATGTTTTATTCAAATGCAAATTCAACTGAAAATTACTCACTTTTTCAATTAAAACATTAAAAAATAGGAAATCATTTATTTATCATCCTGTTGTTTGACACTTCATCAAATATCAATAGGTCTTCCATGCAACGTTTCTAAACTACTTTACACGGTTATGACTTGTTTTAAAAAATTAGCTGTGACCATATTGTACAGTTTGAAAATGTGATCTTCCATGAATTTGTCTCAATTTTTTGGCTCTCGAAAATATTTATTTTTTCAAGGTAACAAATAATTACGAACAATAACTTTCATTAACAATTTATTTCTCAAGTCGAATTCATAAGATTTAAATATTTATTTAAATATGTACAAGTAATAAACTGATATATATATACAACACATCCACAAATTTCAGCTAAATGAAAAGGTGCAATTCATTTTGATATGGCTTGTATCAAATCATAAAAAAAAGAAAATTGAGTGAAAAATTGAGTGAATACATGTTGAGAATATATATGGAATTAAAACTCATATATGAGTTAAAAATATGTGATATAAAATGGTAATAAAAAAATTAGGTGAGGTAAGTGATGATTATATATATCTATCTATCTATCTATCTATCTATCTATATCTATATATATATATATATATATAATATATATATATATAATATATAATCCATGCATACATGCAGGAATCACTTGCGAGACTTACAAACTCATTCTGAAACTGCTTGCCAATTCAATAAGGAACATTTCCAAGTCAGTTGAATTCGGAAGTTTATTTTTGAATTATACAGTGGTTTTTTTTTTAATTTTATGTTTGCAGTGATAGAAGTGACAACTTCAACAAGCTTCTCTTCTAATAATCGAATTCATAGAAATTCGACTGAGTCATTGTCAATATTGTAGAACCGTTCCATAATATTGATTAAAAACTCAAATATGTTGTCAAATTCTACACTGTTTGAATTCATAGAATGTGTACAACAGTATCTGTGATTGTACTACTTCCCCGCCCGCTTCAAGCTGGTTCCAATGTTCAATAGGGTATTAGCTGTCGGGGAGACTAGCTGTCGGGGAGACTAGTTGTCGGATACGATCACGACAACCAGACCCCTCATAGACCTATCCAGCAGGGGATTTACTGTCGGGGAGACTAGTTGTCGTGAGCGTGTGAGGAGACTAGTTGACGCCGACAACTAGTCTCCTTCGTTCTAGTAGGGGATTTACTGTCGGGGAGACTAGTTGACGGCAATGGTATATTTTGCCAGGGGATTTACTGACGCCTGTGATCAAAATAGCGAGGAGACTAGTTGTCGGGGAGACAGGTTGACGGCGACCCATTTATACTCTACACAAGAGTCCGGTAAATGTCTAGGTATAAATAAGTATGATATAATGGATTTTCTGGCCATAGAGTTACTTATGGGGGTTGTCCAAATGCCCAGCTATACCGATTACTGGTCAGGTAATCTCAGATTTGATAAAATAGCCAATATAATGCCATTGAAACGATACCAAAGTATTAGGAGGTTTTTACATTTTGCTAATAATGAACACATGAATGATGATCGTTATTACAAGATTAGACCTGTACTAGAGCACCTAAGACAAAAATGCGTTTCATTAGAGCAGAGAAAAAAAACTCTATTGATGAAATGATGATCCCCTATAAGGTACCCGTGCTGGCTCTAGACGCCAGTACATGAGAATAAGCCAACAAAGTGGGGATTCAAATGTATGTCAAGCCGCATCTCTGGTATAATACATGACTTTATTATATATGGTGGGGATGATACATTTAGGAATAATGTGTTCACAGATGAGGTGCAGCAACTTGGTTTTGGTGCTAAAATAGTAGTTGCACTTTGTCAAAGAATTCACAATATGCCAGGATCTGTTGTGTACTTTGACAATTTTTTTACATCTCTTGAATTAATGCACTACTTGCGATATGAGTGGGAATTTTTAGCTTAGGAACATTCGAACTAATCGCCTTCGAGGTTGTGAGCTTTTATCTGACAAGGAATTGAAAAAAAGGGCCGAGGTTCATTTGATTACCGTGTAGACAATGAGGAGAATGTCTCCATTGTAAAATGGTATGATAATAAACCTGTGCATTTATGTAGCACTTACATTGCTACTGAGCCAGTCAGTAAAATATCACGTTACTCAACTGAGCAAAAAAAACGCGTTGAGGTACCATGTCCACAAATTGTAAAAGACTACAATCAGCACATGGGAGGAGTTGACCTAGCCGATATGCTGGTAGCTCTCTATCGTACAGGTCTAAGATCGCATAAGTGGTATTTGGGGATATTTTCACAGCTATTAGATATTAGTGTGAATAATTCTTGGCTGCTTTCTAGGAGATATCATGGTCTGCTGAAAATAGGCGGAAAGCATGTTATTTTGAAGGAATTTCGAACTTCAATTGCTCAAAGCTTGTTGCTTTATGGCAGACGCAAGAGAACTGCAAAAGTAGAGCAAGTACCACGGCCCGAAAAAATCATCAAGACTCCCAAAACTCTTAGGCCTTCACCAGATGTGCGATATGATTGTACAGATCATTTTCCAATTTTCGGTAAAAAGGGACGATGTATGCACTGCCCCACGGGACAAACAAATGCTATGTGCACAAAATGTCAACTTCGTTTGTGCTTCACTGGTGAGAGGAATTGTTTTCTACTATTCCATAAGGAAAAAGGAAATACAGGAAAGTAGATGTAAGTAATTGTATAAGATTGGTACCCTACAGTAATGTACTATTGTACTGTAAATAGCAGACTAGATTATAAGGTTTTAGATTATAAGGCTTTGCTTACTTAGTATGTAAATAATTCTATAAACATTTTTATTTTTTTTCATTACTATTACTATTAATTTACATCATTAGCACTCAGTTCACTATATGACTGTTACCCAATAAATGTATCTTGATTTTTCAATGGCATAATAAGAGAGGGGGAGATACGAATAAATTAATGTGAGAGTGTGCAAGGTGAGCACAGTAATATGAAATAATAAGAAATTAGATTAGATAACACTATAAGACTTTGATTACATACTTCTAAGCTGAGTAAATAATTCTACAAGTGTCTATAATTTTTATATTTCTTCATTACTATTTTACTAAATAATTCACAGCATTACCACTTAGTATATGCTAGCAATTAAATGTATATTTTGATTTCTAAATTCCATATTATTTTTCCAATACCCTGTATATCGTAGCTTGCAACTTGAATTTTTGGAAATTCACAATAAAAATTTATTTGTTATTAGAAGATAGTAAAAATATCTCTGCATTATCAGAATTATAACCATAAACCAAGTTACTATGGTAATAATACTAGTATTTAGTATTAGGTATTATTATGTTTGTCTATGGAATTACTAATGTAATTATTTGGTTTGTAATTTTTTATGAAACAGGCCCAAGGAATTGATAAGAAAATCATGATTATTGTAGAACAATATTCATGAAAAATTAAGATAACTATTTCAAAAAGTTTATGAATTTGATGACCAGGTAGAGTATCAAGAATTATACATAAGCATTAGAACCTTAGATGCTGCATACTTGGTAATGTATCACATGTAATACATACAAATTATAAGTTGAGGTACAAGGTACTTGGCATTGTATCACATATGATACATATCATAACTTTTTTTCTTATGATTTTTTTTTTCAAAAAAATAGTTTTATCTCATCAAGGACATCTATAATAGATTATTCAAGAAAAAAAAATCATCCCATCACGATATGTGTAGGTCTGCCAAGTTAAGGGTGGCATTAAGCCGCAGCGATTTCAAGCTTTCTCTCGATACCGAACAGTGATTAACGCGAGTGAATAACGCTATTGACAGTACAGACTTCTTTTACCTCATTTTTTTAATTAATTAAGAAGAATGAGACATAATAATAATATCGAGTGACCTGGCTGGCTCAGGTCTGGTGTCAGAGTTTTCAGGTCGCAACTGATCAATTTCAGGGCCTCTGACATGACCTAACGACTGCTTTTTAGGCAGCCGGGACCGACGGCTTAACGTGTCCATCCGAAACACGGGAGTGGCCCGAGATAAATATCTTGCCCGGCCGGGATTTGAACCCGGGCCTCTGAGTCATAAAGCCAGCATCTGATCCACTCGACTACGGCAACAGAAGAATGAGACAATAAAAGAAGGAGTGGTGCTAGTGTGTGTATTGACTTATTGTAGACTATATTCAAGTATAAGTAGTATATTCAAGAGCTGCAATAAGCCAATTACAATCTGATATTTAAATGTTAATAAGGAAAAAACGTCTTTTGAATTCTATTCCGTTGATTTTGCTAGTTTGAAAAAATCTCACTCAATATTTGACATTGTTCTCTCAAAGTTAAGAATACAGCTTTTTCTCATAAATTCAGAATAAATATATAAATAGTAATTCAAATATTCATGTTCTGAGTTTTGTTGACAAATATTGGAAGTTCGCGATTATTTTCAGTGTATTCAACCTAGATTCCATAAAAAACCGTTTAGATCAAAACAATAATAAAATTTGATTGATCCTTGAAGGTCTATAATGATAATATTAGATTGAGTCTGTTCCTAGCAATAAATATCACAGGAATAATGTGATGATATGTGGTGAATTAGCGAGAAGATGTAGGGGAAACATCAAGTGATAGATCAAAGTTCTGTTATGTTTATCTTGGAAAGTTTGAAACCCAACCAAGTATGGAAATGCGTCAGAGAGATGAACATTCCAGGAGACGTTGTAACGAGAAATACAACCTAAGAACAATAATATTGTACATGCTGGAATATGAACATCCTTTATTATTGTTCTAAGTTTGAGTTGGGCAGGTCGAGAGCCGAAAGTCAACAGCAGAGCAAATATTAGCTTGTCTGCCAGGTCTGGTATTAGGAGGTACCTGGGAGTTTCCTCCCAGCAAACCATGACCGTGTTATGACACTTCTAACTTACTCATTCACCTCCTTCCCTATCTCTGTTCATCAGGATCTCCCTTCACTAATTTCATTTCACTCACTCAACCAGGGAAGCAGCTTGTCTACTTCAGCTCATATCGACTGAATTTGATAAAGTTCTGCCACTCATGAAAAATTGAACTCAAAATAGAATCCACACATTCTCGTAATTCTCTGGATGAGATTCGAGATTCTGTGTGGGTAATGCTATAGAGAAAAAGTAGATATCCGATGGAATATTATGTCATTTACGTTCGAAATTTCAAGCCGATTTTTTTTTCAACTCAAACCGATAACATGTATTGTATTTGCATAATTATAAAAAAATAAATAACTGTCGACTAATATCTATTCTCACTGCTTTGGCTGGGCGAAAGTGTAAGAATGGCACACTGTCAGAGGCCATCAGCCTCACATAGCTTCACGAAAACGAACTACTACGACTATCGGCTTGGGTCAACAGTCAAATTTAAAAAATGAACACCATGGGATATCTTCTTATCCTATCTTTTCTATATCCAAGTAATAATCGTATACTGAAAATCCTGGAGATCGTATGAAGCGTCATTTCAGACTTGGATGATCTTCGAAAGATAAGTAGAATTCAATTCAGTCGAGTAACCGAGCACTATGGATATTTATTATCATCACTTCAGTGGAGTTTCAGAATTCACCCTTCACTAGCAATGACCAATCAAATAATCCTATTCTGTATTCAGAATATCTCACTTGTAAATTGTATTTCGGAGGGATCATTCCTTGTCTAACATGTTTTCAATAAGATTCAAGGATCAATGATTTGGGATGGATGCTGCATAACTTTATGAATGGTCCATGGTAAAATATTACCATCACATTTCGTCAAATTCATCTATTTATTTATCTTTTTATCAATTTATCCATCTATTTATTCATCTTTTTATTTATTTATTCAACAATGACAAAACAACTTAATCATGAAATGATTGGATAAGGAAAAACAGGCTTATAGTAGGGCTTAAAGCCCTAACGTAAAATTCACGTTATAAATTCAGCACCATTGGTTTGCTACCGTATCTGTCATTAAAACTGGAAACTTGAAAATGACCAAGGGTCGAAACTAGTTGATAAAATATTTCAAAGTTTTTAATAATAAGGGTACTACAAGTTTTCATATTGTTTTCATTAATTTCTATCAGTCATTATACAAAGCAGATCTATCTACCCTTCTCTACCTCTGCACAGCTGCCAAATCGTTCACAGGCTACAATAAAATTTAATGAATTACCAGAATTCCAATCTCGATTATCATGAAAACGCATTATCAATCACAAATGATTATTATTCCATATTTGAGGTATAATTGACTAAGAATCAACTATGTATATCAGATGAAATAAAGATACACCGGTATAACTTGATTCACAGCTATGCACTATACATAGCGCTGGAAACGGAAAAGTGGCAACATTGCGTACCAATCATTTCCAATGATTTTATAACGTAAACCTCACCATAGTCTGCAAGACTAGACTTCAATCGCTTCTATAAAAATAAATTTTTGGAAAAGGTGCTGAAATGCTTAATATAGAAACATATAGTAAAATACTGAAACAACTCCAAAATATGCATGCAAGACTTCATAATATTCATGAATTTCAAAGGGAATTGAGATGCGAATTGAATTGTGAGAATGAGTTGAAATGTATATTGGATTGAATAAATCATAATTTATTCAAATCAATTGAATAAACCACAAACTTAATCCTCCAGTAATAGTGAATTGATTTATATAATAATCTGTGGATACAATAATTAAATCGGTCTGAAGAGAAAGGGAACATGTCAAAAATCAGATTTTTTCAGGGGAGAGAAAAAACTGAATACAGATAAAAGTATTGATAATTTCAATATTGTTTTTTGTCATTAGGGTGCAAACTCTTTCAAGACAACAATTTTAATCCAGTATAACAATTATATAAGATTCACCCCTTAAAATTGAGTTTTTTTGTTAACTTTCTATTACTCATGATGATATTATAAATTATCACTCTTCAACTTTTACAGTAAACACCTCAACCGAAAGCAATCTAACCACAAAGCAACGCGTGAATCAAAGGTAACCTAACAATAGCATAAAAATCACAACTGACAAACAGCTAATTTTTGAATGTTCGGCGTTGAAAGGGAACATGTGTGTCATGACTAGTTCCCTTTCACTCGTATCTGGTAAGTTATAAAGAGAATGCTGACATGTTCCCTTTCAACTCCAATCGATCACTCCACAGTGAACAACTAATTTCAACCATAAAAAAATGAAAAATTTTGACATGTTCCCTTTCTTCTCAGGCCGATTCAATTGCAAATCATATGAATATGATTGGGAAAGAATAACAGGCACTGGCGCATTGCCCAAAACTAATCTATTCCCAAATTTATGATACTGAATAATATGTCCAAAAATAGGTTATGTTTTCACTGCTGAAAGTTAAAGTTCAATTTTCGTCCAAAAATATATATGAGATAGAAAAATTTGGGAGTATTAAAACACCATAGAATATGAAAATAGATTCAAAACATCATGAAATATGAAATGAATAATAGCACTTACCATAGAGGCGTATGTTCCCCTCAGCGTCACCAATTGAGTTTTTCGATATGCATTTATAGCCACCCAAATCAGACTTGTCCAGGTGTCTGATTGTTAAGCTCATCTGCACACTGTAGTAAGAGTTCGACGCCTCTGTCATCTCATACTTTTCATTGCTGATGATCATTTCACCTGTCAACAGAAAATGTCATCAAATTCTAATTTATAATCAACTAGCCGTCACGCTCGCTTCGCTTGCCATATCCGTCTAGCCAGGGGGCTCCGCCCCCTGGACCCCAACTGGATCGTCCAAGAGTAAGATCAGCAGGCGAGCGAAGCGAGCATTTTTGAGCATTTTTATCTGGACGATCCAGTCGGGGATCCAGACTACACGTCTGGCTAAACGGATATGGCGAGCGAAGTGAGCCTGACTGCTAGTAATATAATATTTCCAGGATTGAAGTAGCAGTGCCCAATCAATTTTTCCGCGATAAATGCATTCAAATCTTCAACTTGGTGCCAACCTAACAAAGTCAACTCAACTTAATGCCAACCTGACTTAATTATTAATTTAGTTGCCAGTTAACAACTGTTTCGAAGAGGTACTCTATCTAGATCATAGTTCTATAGTAACATATGATATGGAAATTTCAATAATTATAATTAAGAGATTGGGAGAAGAAGAATATACATGCTAAAAGACCAACTTCAAACCCTTAAAAAGAACCCTTAGAGTTAAAATATTGCCAAAAGATTTCTTAGTGCGCCTCTAAAGGGCCAACTGAACATACCTACCAAATTTGAACGTTTTTGGTCCGGTAGATTTTTAGTTATGCGAGTGAGTGAGTGAGTGAGTCAGTCAGTGAGTGAGTGCCATTTCGCTTTTATATATATAGATAAATCGATAATCACCTGTCAGAAGAAAATTTTGTCAAATTTATATGAATTAATCTAAGCTACTGTTCCTCTTTCAAAAATGTTTTGAGATCAAATCAAGGCTTTTTTAATGACAAAATATTCACAATCTTAGTAAGGAGGAGTCATAGATCATTGAAAACAGTGGACCTACTGTTTGCTGGAGAAAATTTCAATACTGAAACATCATCTGTGTCTTTCATCTATGATTAAATCTATGCTATAGTGAGGTCCACGTTATAATGACAGTGTTTGCTTGGCAACGGTATTGCTACCCTTGTCTATCATCCAACAGAGCGGATAGTGCTATCTCTTTCTCGCTTTGCTCTGTTGCCAGATCGTTTCTCAACAAAGTAGAATTGATAATTATTAATCAACAGAATATTTAATCTCAATTATGAATAATATAATTTCTTTCTTGATAAAATATAATTGATTATTTTAAACGAGAATGCACAGTCAATATTACATCAATAAACCTGTATCAGCTACCGTCTATAGACGACATTGACAAGACAGAGGATCGGCAACGTTGTTCCCCTTCTTTCTCCACTGCCATTTTAACGTCGACCTAACTGTAGAGCTACTGTTCCTCGTTCAAAAATGTTTTGGGATCGAATCAAGGCCTGTTCAATAACAGCATATTCACAATTATAGATTGGGCAAATCATTCATCTTCTTCTTCTTGTATATGCCGGCTCCGCGACGGAGATTGGCGATCATCAATGCAATTTGGATTCTATTGACTGCAGCTCGGAACAGAGATGTTGAGTCAAGACAACATTGAGTCAATGTTGAACCACTCTCTCAGGTTCTTTAACCAGGATGTTTTCCTTCTTCCAGGCCGGCGCCTTTCTTCAATCTTGCCCTCCATTATCAACTGCAGGAATTTGTACTTCTCATTGCGCCAATCATTCATAGATCATTGAAAACTGTACTGTTTGCTGGAGAAAATTTCAATATACTGAGACATTTGTATCTATCATCTATGATAACATCTAACTTTTGCTAGGTGTCAAATTCTTTGCAAAAACAGAACTATGTGGTGGAAAGTACATGAAATGTGATCTATACTATAATAAAGGAAAGAACTGGCGGAGTACGTTTATGTCGGAGCTGTGATAAACGATCCTAGTAACGATGAGAGAAGCGATGCTAGTAGGGAGTAGCG
>NC_052505.1:99707486-99735999 GCF_014356525.2 Nilaparvata lugens | reverse complement strand
AATTCATGATCTTTTGATGCAACAGTAATAAATTTCACATTTAAGGTAAGAATTTCATTTTCTTTTTAGCTTTTTAGCAATACATTTATATGACATAGAACATGCGCATTTCGTGCAATTAACATAAATATATATTTTTGGTTGCGTTTTTTACTTATAATTCACATTAAATAATAGGTTACAATAATTAATAACGATATTGCTTTGATTCCTATACATTGACTCTGTGATTTCGCACACATTGGTTGGTGTGACGAAGAAAATTATCGAACAGGCTTTGGTTCTGAATAGATTTTTTCTATCGATTCTGTATTTCAAGGTTAGATTTACACATTTTTTCAAATAAACTTTGTTTATTTTCTTTCCTCCTATTCACTACTAATTTCATGTTATTTCTAATTTATAATTATTTTCCGTGGATACTATAATTCTTGTTTCTATTTTTCAGTTGTGCGGCATGTACCAGGCGATTGTTTCTGTGATGATTGTAACATGAGGCGGATGGCTTGATTAGGTTGGTAAATTTTTAAAGTTGTTTCGTAGTTTTATTCTTCTGTTATTAAAGTTGATAATAATTTCTTCATTTGAAGTGGATTGTTGTTTATTAGCTGAGATGCGGCGAAGTTTAGGTTATGTTGATTATGATTAGGCTGCAGTAGAAAGATGCTAGTCTGCAAAGATGTGATTCAATGGGTAGGCTGTGACTATGAAGAAGTTTGATAATTTGTGTATTCACAACGTAGCTTCCAGTTGATTAAAAGATTATTATCTTCCTTAAGCCCCATCTAAATTTGATTTCTGATTTATTTCAAGTTCCATTCCAATTTGCAACTATCCGTTTTATTAAAACTTGGCTTAAAACGAATGTGCCGGCGAAGTAGGTAGATCTCTTCAGCCAATGTTGTCCTCTTTGTTTACCGGTGACATGTAGTTTGATCTTTTTAAACCTGACATGCCGGTGGTGTCTGTGGGTTTTTTCAAATGATATTTTTCTTTCCGGCATGCTGGTGTACAGTCTGCTTGACTTTAACCGGACATGACTGCGGTGGTTGTAGGTTCTTCTTGATATGGTTTTTCTCCTATCATGCATGCTTGTAAAAGATTTGATGTAGATTTTAGCCTAACATGACGGCGATGTAGATAATTTTTCTTGAGACCATTTTTCTTTTCCGTGGAGCTGCTATTTTACTTGTGTGTTGTTTTGATTTAGAGGTTTTTATTTTCAGTTGTGATTTCAATTTGTTGTGGTTTCTGTTTCATTTCTATTGTTTAGGTGACTATCTTCATGAATGCTGGGTTTATATGTTGCAGGCGCTGTCCTCGGTGGATGGACGGTGATGTGGGCGGTCGGCGGTCCGGGCTGCTCTTCAACGTGGTCGGCAACGTCCTTGGACTCCTGGTGTCCGGCGCGCGGTTGTACGGCTGGCCCCTCTATGCCATGGATGTCGTCCTCGGCTTGGCGGGCGATGTCGACTGGTTCCTCTCGGCGTTCGGCGGGTGCGGCGCGACTCCAGTCTTGACATTCTCGGTGGGTTGGTTTTCCATACATGTGTTATGTTCGCTTGCTTGTTTGACTTTAACCACCTTTATTGTATCCTTCTCCACATGTATATGTTTCTTATGCTGACTTCGACGCTGATTTTTCCCATATGCATATCTTCAGATATCCTATCCAATCGGTTATTTGTTTCTAAAATTGATTTATCCAGACACTCAGCTAATTTTTTGATGGTATTATCGGTATCATGGAATGCTCTGTCCATCGCTGCTCAACTTCTCCAAACCCTGTTCGTTTACCTTCTTTGCTTCTTGAACTTCCTTTTTTAATTCTTCCTTTGTTTGCTTGTTGTCCTTCTTTATTTCTTGGATTTCCTTCTTTAACTCTTCCTTTGTTGCTGAAGAACTTTGTTTATTGCTTCATTTGTTTGTTTGTTTCCTTTCTCTATCTTACTGTTATTGCTTCCAGGAAGGCGTCCATATCCAGTGCGGGAGCGGGCATACATCTAACGGTCACCTGCTGGTTTTTTATCCGAGCAACGGTGCGAGAAATGGGGGTTCCTGTTTCTGGGGCGTCGTCGTCCGTATGCTCTCCCGATGTTTCGTCCTCCGGCTCTTGGGCTGCCGATGGATCCTCCACTAGGATGCAGCTCTCCTCCACCTGCGTCGAAGATAAATCATCCAGTACATTTGGATGGAAATCGGCGGATGCGGTGGCAGATGCGGATGGCGGCGAACAATCGGTGAGATGTCCTCGGTGTCCGACAGACTTGGATTGACCTGGTCGTTTCCTGCCATAGTTTGTGAGAAAATAATGCGACGAACGTGTGCGGTGAATAAAAAACGTGAAAGTGTTGATGTGATATACAAAATAATTAATAAGAAATCCAATAGAAATTGTTATAGCTTCGTAGTGAGTGAAATACAGAAAAAGTGGTTTAGCAATGTGTTCAGTGATAAAATGAGTCAAGTTAGCAATATCGTTAACATAAAATGACAAGAACATACAGGATACACAGTGAACACTTATGCGGTAATACAGGTACGCCTCTTATAATTTATTATTACTATTATTATAAATATTTTATTCTTATAATTTCTTGCCGCAATTCTATATATAGGCTAGTGTTCTTTGCAAAATTTTATATAAAAGCAGTGATACTCTGCTTGAATTATTCCGCAATATATCCGTGATTTAATTTTACTTCCCTCTTTATGCTTTAAAAACTTTTAAAAATGTAAATAACTTCAATCCTCTTTTCTGTAAATTTTATAAATTGTTTCAATATAGACCTAATATTCTTCAAATAATATGACCTTTCTTATGATATCTCTTATACCTATGACTTATAGTATGACCAATTTTCGAATAACACGATAATAAAATTCTGAGTTCGATTTTTTCTCTAAAAATTCATCAATCGATAAATTTCTTTTCTGTTCAAAAATTGGGTATGGTACTTCTTGTTATTTTATATAACAGTGAACAGTTAATATTAAATTGAAGAATTCACAACCATGAATTTTTCAAAAAATTTTCCCGTTGTCAGCGCTATAGTATACTGAGCAACTAAATAATCCTCGTAGTCGATTATCCACCTCTTCAATGCCCCACGTTGGCGCCAAATCGTGTAAAGCTGTATTTTACTCGCCTCACATATGTAGAGAGATTTGCCAAATCATGTAGTGCTGAATCTAAATGCCTCACGTTGGGCCGGCAAATCATGTGGTGCGTTTTTTAACGGCTTCACACATGTAGAGTGAATCTTGTACTGAGTCAATGGTGTAGCGGCTATAAATTTTGTAATTGCGTGCGTGGACGCTGAGTGTACACCAGACTGATTGATTCACCACAAGATTCAATACAATTGTCGGAATCGCGGAGGCCTAAACGCTCGCTCACCCTTGATTCTTCTAATGACAAATTGTATAGTGATGAAATTTTTATAAGCAGTGTAGCGATCGCTAAACACTGAATACGGATACCTTAAAATTATTACCTGTGAAGAATGAGCATACAAAATCATACAGGTCGAGCAAAAATCCCGATGTAGATAATTTACGGGACTGCGTCTCTAATAAGTTCTGAAGGATTAAAATACGGTATTTGGACCAAATATCGTTCAGAATATACTTCGAGAACAGAGTCTTGTCGGGTTTTAAGCTCTATTGTAGGAATTTATATGATCTCGGGCTGCATCTGCTGTACAATTGATGTGTTCGCTCCTAAGTCGAGGTTGGTAACAGATAAAAGCTGATATATGAGCAGGTAAGGACAAAGAATAAATATCTCGATCTGACCCCACTCGCTACATCCACTTAGACCTGTTCCAATATCCAGCTTAATTCAATTATTCCAATGATCGTATTCGATCGGGTCTTGATGATATAGAACGTATCAGACACAATAATTGACAGGCTTAAGAAATAATCGAACTCAGAAAGCGAATTAACAAAACTGAAATATATTACAATAAAATATGTAATCATACAGTGCAGATTCAGAATTTGATTTACAGGTTGATAATAATTTAGCATTAATAGAATAGTTAAAAATTTCTTGTGCTTGCATGATACCATGCGTGATTCAACAGAATTTTACAATTGATAAAATTGAACAGTTTTGAAAAAATAGTGAAAAAAAATGAATTATAAAATATATTTTAAAGTTGCTCGGGGTCGTGGTTCAGGCAGCGGAGGATAGTTAATCAACTACAAATTCTTATAAATTTAATATGAATAAATTCTAGGCTCTTAATGCTAAAGCGCTTGTCGGCGTGGCCAATAATTTAACGAAGAAAAAATTTATGTTTTTCTGCACTGAAATATTTTCGAAGCGTAGATTGGGGCCCCTTTTAAAACTTATAACTCACGTGAATTTCCTTGGCGGTCGTGGTTTTCTTCTTTAGATCAAAAATCGTTTGATCGGCGGCAATCCAGGCTTCGGTTTCAGCACGTGGGGAATTTTAATTTAATATTTCCTTCACCAAATTAATTATGGGATAATTTACTTTAAACTTTTAAATTTATCGATTGATGAAAACAGAATTTACAAATAACAAATAGATTGGCCTAAAATATCGGCTCACAAATAGAACATTTAAAATCGAACAAGAAATTTTCACAAATAGGTCTTGGTAACTATAAAAGAGATCTGCACGGTGAGGATTTCAAAAGGGAAGTGCTGTCTTTTTTCTAAGCTTCTTGGCTAGACCTTGCTTCTCAGAATCTCGATGTAATAATTTGCATAAAAATTTGCCATTGGTAGAACGCTTGTGACGTAACATGACGTCAGTGGCAAGCAGTAGAATATAATTCCTTTAATTACAATAATAATTTAATTTATGTAATTCTTAAAACTGCTTAATCTTCTAGACATAGTTCCTCTCATACAATGTACATGTGCTAGCGTAAATGATAAGGCAGGGTTGTTGTCTGATAATAGATTAACATGTGTTGCTTTCAAACGATCACCTTCTTGGTGCTATTTCTATGCACTATGATTGGCTTAGGCTTGCCAAAGAGATTTAATTACCATGTGGTTCAGTTGAATTAAATCATTAATAAATTAATATTCTTATACAATTTTTATTAGGTTTGAGATTGTTATAATTAATTTCTGCCGTTTTATCAATAATATAATTTCATGCTATGACCTATTTAGTTACAATAAGACCTGACATATAATATAATTTCTTAAATAATAAATAATTTCAACGATAACACATACATTTTATTTTTTTATTTGAAATTCTTGATCCTTTATGGATAGTTTTAATTTTTAGAGATGGTATTATATCTTACGTGAAGCCAGCATGACATTTGACAATACTTTGAATCAGTCAGCTGCGTTCGAACTGTTTTAAAAACATCTGATCGATAGTAAACAAAGTGTAACCTCAAAATCAATGAGCAATTCGTAAATAATTTGTGCTTTATTTGCAAAATAATTATAATTTTATTGAATAATTTTCCTAGAAAATATTCAGTACAGAACGGTACTCTTATCTAATATACAGTTACTGATAAGTAAGCTTTATCGCTCGGTCGCTAACTATTCCTTTAGCAAATTCTTTCATTTTAAAAGGTAATCACAATTTTTCTCTCTTTTCATGAGGTCTATTTGAAAGATTCATCACACTACATAGGATATTATGACTGTTGATAACTTCAAAAATTGATAATCACCCGATTTGCCAAACAATCAATTATCTACTACCGTGAGAAAACTGTACAATTATTTCATTTACCGCGAGTATGCAGCCGATCAATGAAATAAAATTAAACCTAATTCACCTACCTAAATATATTTAAGATTACGAGGTTAATAACATAATTTAATGACTAATCTAGTTGTGCAAGTTATTTACATTCCGGAATTTCTTCTATATACATTATATTGTCACGTAACAAAATCTTTGACTAATAAACCCTTCATGGACCCGTAATGAATCCTTCTAACAAATACGGTACATATCTTTATCATAACTCCTTTTCTCTTTTCTCCTTCTCATTCATTGGGAATCATCTCGTTGAGTGTATAGAGACAAGGCTATAGAGTGGCGCCATACTCACAAAAACCTATCCAATTATAACTCACGACAAAAAATCTTGCCTTCAATAGACTGATTTGTATCCTGGTCGGATCTTTTTTCAACATAACTCAAGTAGTCATCTTTCAAATTGCTGTTTATGGTGGTTTCAACCGTTGAACATTTTTATTTGAGAGACATGAGCTTTTTGTACAAAATTTTGGGTGGCGGGGTCGTGTAACGATACGGTAACCGGAGAAAACCAGTCCTTAATAACGAACGGTCCCTTCCACCTGTAACTGAGTTTGCTAGAAATCTTATTAACGGCGCTGGATTGTACATGTGCTTGTAATAATACCAAATCACCCGTTTTGAAAGGTACATCGACACGACGCCGATCATATCTCTCCTTCACTCTCGTATGTGCTCGAAGTAGATTATTTCGAGCCTTCCTCCAAATCTGAACTGTTCCCGAATTTAGTCGTTCGGGGAAAATCTCATCAAACTTCCATGCATTAAGCAATGGGTGATTGGGACTATACCTAAACATAAGTGAAAAAGGGGTACACCCTGTGCTATCATGTGAAGCCAGGTTGAAGGCCAATGGCAGCCAGCTTAGGCAGTCATGCCATCTGGTTTGCGATTCAGCGTGAAAAGCAATCAGAGCGCTTTTCAAGTTTCGGTTCACGCGTTCAGCTACATTGGGGCAGGGGTAATAAGGGGGCGTTGTGATATGTTGGATTCCTAATTGGAAACAAAAATTTCTAAACAACGTCGAAGTGAAGATGGTCGCATTATCTGTCACCAGTCTTCTAGGCACAGAAAAATTAACAAAGATTGATTTGTTCATTGTCAACTCTAGAAGCAAGAAAACCATAATTTTGTTTAGTGGAAGGTTTACTACGTCCACAAATATCACATGACTTTACAAGTTGGGCAATATCCTTTCTAAGGCCGGGCCAATAAAAATGTTCTAGAATCTTATGTGTGGTCTTTGCAAGGCCCAAGTGTCCACCAATGGAGGTCTCATGATAATACTTGAATACAAGGGGGATGAGAATTCTAGGAACTACTATCTTCAGCTGATCGCTAGTCCTAACTTCAGTAACTAGAACACCTTTCCGTAAACTGTACGGGAATTGTTTTTCATTCTTATCAATTTTTTCGAGAATATCTTTACAAAAGGGGTCATTGTCTTGATGAACTCTAATATCGGTGAAGACTAGAGGGAAATCAGACAACTTCAACGAATTCACCATACTAAACAGAGGTTCGATTTCAAATTTTGAACTTTCTGGAGTTTCTTCGGTACTAATTTCATCCTGATACATTCTTGAAAGACAATCGGCCACTACATTTAATCGCCCGGGTATGTGGGTGACTTCGAATTGGTAGGTTAACAATTTCAAAATCCATCTGCCAATTCTTCCCGTATTTTTGGGGTTATTGAGCATCCAAGTTAGAGCAAAATTATCAGTCAATAATTTAAATTTGGAATGTTGAAGGTACAATCTAAATTTTTCCATCCCGTAAATCGCCGCTAGACATTCAAGCTCGTAGGTTGAATATTTGCACTCCTGTTGACTCAGTTTCTTTGAGGCATAAGCAATAGGGTGGAAAATACCGTCAAATTCCTGAGAAAGTACAGCAGATATGGCCGTTGAAGAGGCATTCGTTTGGAGAACAAATTGCTTAGAGAAATCGGCCGTCTTCAAAATAGGAGGACAAGATATGGCCTTTTTCAACCCTTGAAAGGCTTGCTCATGAGTTTCATCCCAAATAAATTTACAATTTTTTTTTCGAAGATCATTGAGCGGTGCGGCGATCTCAGCGTATCTAGGGATAAATTCATGAAAGTAGCCCACCATCCCGATGAAACGAGCGATAGCTTTTTGATTTTTGGGAGTAGGAAATTCACGAATATTCTTGGTGCGAGAAGGATCAATAGAAATACCATCTTGGTTGATCAGGTGACCCAAAAACGAAATCTGTTTTTTTGCAAATAGAGCCTTTTCCGGATTGACGGTGAAACCAGCTTCACGTAAGCGGAGCAGTACAGCCTCAATATGTGCCAGGTGTGAATCAAAATCTTTAGAGTAGATAACTATATCGTCCAAATAATGAAAAACAAACTTATATTTCACATCTCCAAACAGTCGGTCTAATACCGAAGAAAGTGCTTGTGCACCGGTAGCCAGCCCGAACGGAATACGCTTGAATTGATAAGTATTTCGCATAGTACAAAACGTAGTTAAGTGTCTACTTTCTTTAGCAAGGGGGATTTGATAATACGCTTGATTCAAATCCAGTACTGAGAAGTATTTAGCACCATTGAAAAAGTGGAAGCAATTTTCGATGTTTGGTAATGGGACTGAATCTAACGACACCTTTTTGTTTAAGAAACGATAATCAACGACAAGTCGCCATGAATCACTATTCAAATTGTCTTTACTGGATTTACTTACTAGGAAACAGGGGGATGAATAATTTGAGATCCCTGGCTCAATAACACCCTCAGCTAACATCTTCTTAATTTTTTCTTCAACAATTTCCATCTTCATTGGATTTAATTGATATGGGGGTCTTCTTACGGGTTCGGTGGAAGTTAACCGAATCTTGTATTCTGTAAGATTAGTTTTGCCTAATTTTTTGGATAACACATCTTTAAATTCATTAAGAACTCCTTCCAACTGGGATTGTTCAAGATGCGATAAGTTATCAGCAACTTCTGTCACGGCGATAGAGCTTACAGGTTCAGAGCACTTTGCTTTCCAATCTTCTTCGAATTTGAATTTGTAATTGGGTTTGAAACCAAAGAAATATCTTCTATTAAACAAGTCAAGTATTAATTTGGAATAACTTATGAAATCACAACCTAAAATCATTGGAAAAGGTACATCATTGGTAATGAAGAATTTGAAATACCAGCTGAAATTTTCTACCTTGATTTTTAGTATTACCGACTCATGAAGCAATAGCTGCGTGTTGTTGGCAGTTGTACAACTAATGTTTTCTTTCTGAGTAATGAGATTCGGAATTTTAAACACTAGGCTATCATAAACCTTTCTTGAAATAATCGAGCGTATGGCTCCAGAATCAATTAAAGCAACAGACCGTATTTTAGGAGACCCTAAATAACAGGAAATAAAGGGAATTACATTATTGCACAAACCTCTAATCTTTCCGTGGGAAGGGTGTCTTTTTTTCTTGACCTACTAACCCTTTTCTTAGTGCTTTTCTTAACACCATGTCGTCTAGCCCGTTGGATATAACACTGAGGCGAATAGGTGGAATTTTTGTCAGACTGGTTAACTATCATGGAAGCGGTACGTTTTTCTTTTGTTTGTCCTAGTCATATTTTCCGGTTTCTACAATCGCGCGAATAATGACCGATCTTATTACAAGTATAACATTTCACATCATTGTCACGCTTAGTAAAGGAAACTTGTGTTTGACCTTGGGCATTATTGTTATTTCGAAAACGTGAGTTGTTGGGATTAGAATGACAGAATCGAGCAATATGACCAACTTTCTTACAATAGAAACACCTTTGTTCAAGTTGTTCATTACTCCTACTAGGCGGGTTAGAACCTGACCTATAATTATCGTTCCTAGGCCGTTCAACTCGGTTTCTTTCTTCATCGGCGAAACTCAAGTTTTGAGCTTGTACGCTCATATCAATCAATTCTTTATATGTCTGAGGACGACTATGGAAGATAAGTCTGGATCTTTCGGCAGGATTAAGTCCCGAACAAATGGTATTCACAATTTCACATTCGATTAAATTTAAACGTAATAATTTCGCGGCCTCTTTAATTGATACTATGTAGGCGGACAACGGTTTGCCTGTTCTCTGGAGTCGGTAGAATTCCTCCCTTTCAATGACGGCCAACAATCTTTGCGGCACAAAATATTTTAGAACCTCAGCATGAAACTGATCAAATGTATAATTAGAATTAATAGCAAAATTTATGCGATCGGCTAGAGGTCCTAGAGAGAAAGGTTGAAGGATCTGGAACAATTGTACATCAGGCAAATCGAACTGAGTTGAAATTTTTAATGCCAGAGCGATGAATTTCAACAATTTGTCCACGACTAAACCATCAGTGTGTGGTAAATCACGCAATAAATGTTCGATCGGGTTAGGGAGACGATTATAAATCGTATTGAACACCGGTGTATAACCTGATTGAGGTACACTTTGAGGTAGCGCCCTAGTAGACGTGATATTACTGACTGATTGCCTAATCGGAACAAATTGACGGGGGCATTCAATGCGTATACTGTTAGGGTTCAGTCCCAAGCATGAATCAAAAGTTTGAGTTTCTTTCGGTGCGATAACCAAGGCAGGTGGAATGTGCTCTGTGTCGCCGTGTTCATTAGAAACTGGTGGTGGGGCGGGGACCTCTACTTTTCCTACATCTACTTTATCTACACCACTTGTCCCCGGGAAATCAAAAAGCGATGGACTTAAGACAGGGGTGGTGAATACTACCGGAGCTGGGGACGGGGCGCGACTTTTGACCTCCTTTTGTACTTGCAACATAACGGGGTAAGCCGCCTCCAGGGTTGCAAGGCGTTTCTGGATTTCGTTAATCAGTTCGGAATCAGACCTCTCCTGAGCATAATGAGACAGGTGAATAATTCTATTCAATACGTGTAAGAATTGGTTCACTATTCGATTGAAAGATTCTTTCTTTTCAGCATCGGTACCAGTTTTCAGTTGAGGTAACCACTCATCAATTTTAGCAGTAATTTCATTGATACTCTTTAATTCGAGTCGGGACCTGTCTTCATCATACACCGCGCGATGAATTCTACCACTACCCTCACCGCGTATTTGACGGTATTGTTGTCTCAAATTAGCGACATCACAATCAACATTACTAGACCAACCGAATGAATTGAGTTTGAAAAGTAATTCCCCTTTTAGCAGATAGTTTGGATTGATACTGCACGAATACAAAAGACCAAGATCAAAATTTTTTTCTATGTCCTCTTTGACATCCCAAAAATTAACCTTAACCGGGCTGATGGCCGGGGAACGCGGGCTGGAAGCCATAGTGTTACGATTTCAATCCCTTCGCACAAACTTACAAAAGATTAACCTTATCACAAATTTAGCATTAATTTGGAATCAGTTTCACGTTTTCTAATTTCTCCAACTAATAAATTATTATTCAGGTTTTAAACTAAAATCTCTCAATATTCACTTTCCCTTCTACTATACTATGATGATACTCAAGTACCCGATGCGTGAGACCAGAATACGTACGTTGACATCACAATAATTTCTATCACCATTCACGGAATTACAGAATGCAAAAATTTTATTCAGCACTTAGAATCAGTTGTTTTCACCTATGCTAGTTTCTTCTACTAATTTTTATTCTACCGTTAAACCTTTAATTTCTCAAAAATCAATTCCAATATTAAGTTTTAGAATACTTTCAACTTAAGCATCAATGATACCTAACTTTATCTTTAAGCACTTCAAAAGATTCTCATTTTAATGGATTTAACATAACTGAATAACTTTCCTGTTTCATCTACAATTATTTAAACTTCAGAAAAATTGGAGTAGCAACTATAAATTAATCATTCAACTCCAAACCTAAAATATTGACAGTTAACACGTTCACAGAATGAATAATTAAGTATAGACTCAGAAAAATTGATCTAGTATGATTAGAGTAAGTTATGAAAAATTTAATTTTTCAGAAAATTTGAATTCCAGAGATTTGAATATCTCTAGACAGCAGAGTGGCGCAGTTGTGTGCCAAAGAAGATAATTTTGAATAAAATTTAGAATTTAGAAATAGGCCGACACATCTAGAAAATACCTGAGTCTATACCTAATTCATGCAGGTGAACGGGCTAGAGTCAAGAAAACTTCAATTAATCTTGCCATGCCTGATTTAATAGGTTTATACTATAGAATAACACTACAATTTGAAATAATAGAAAAATACAAACAGCTTCAATAAACATTGGCAACTAAAATCGAACAACAGAAACAACAATTTCATGTTACTTTGGTGACATTCTTCATCTGATTTGGAGGCGCATTACTATCCCCGATTAGATAGCAATACGTCACAAAACCAAACAATATCAGTCATCAAATAACAAGTTCATTTCAACATGGAATTACTCAAGAAAGAAAAGCCCGTTGAACCCAAGTTTCGTCGATAGTAACCCATATAACCCATTTCATAATAATTTTGAATCCCCACTTTTTATTGACATTCTCGAATGAACCTTTGTTTCACTACACTGCACTTTCGTTGGTCTGTACGTTGCTTTATCGTCGGGGTAACAGTACCTTGTTTTTGGCGGTGAGCTTTTACCGGTTGAATTTGGCTTGATGGCGACGTCCTCTTACGTCCCTAGACCTGTCATCTGAACGGGTGTCTTGAAGCGGTGTTACATAAAGTTGTGGAACCAAAGGGGTGGTAGTACAAGAAGTTGGTTAGGGGACACACATGAACCGCTGTAAATAAATGTATTACAGCATTAATTTCTAACTCTTCCTACAATTCATCAAAAGCTAAAACAGGAGTTATCTATTGATTACAATTAATTAAATTCTCTCATTCTATTTGAATCCTCATTTTATATAGATTTTTATCTTTAAACTACTGATTCTTTTTATCAGAATTAATGGATCTTTCTTCACAAATAATTCAAATTGAAATGATGCTAACTTATATGATATTTTTCGTTTGGTTTGCGCAATCAAATATAATTTTTCATATAGTAGCTCGCTAGTATTGTTGGAAACTTGTGCGCCAGCCACATTTATTTTATTTATTATTTATGAACTATAGGACGCAATCCAAGTGTAAATAACGAGCATTCGCCCAAAACTGCTCAGAACCTTAATTAAAATGAACATTCAGAGTTTATGATTTGATTTACCTACAAATACAAGTCCAAAAACTAGTATCAACTGAAATTATGAATTTATCACCTAATAAAACAAGACACTTTATAACACAATAAAAGAAAAAAATATTGAAAATTTCACTTTAAGGAAAGATAATGTTTGCCTTATAAGATTCATCTTGTGGATAGTTTTTACCTTTAATAAATAAAATTAGTAGACACATAGAAAATAATTTAAATTGTATTAAAATTTGAACATTCATTAATATTAATTTCCTGGAAAAGAAAAACTTTCTTCTTCGTCTATTAAGATTTCTATCATAAAAAATTTACCAAATCATTCGAAAGCCTTAATGACATAAGAAAACAGAGTCTGAAAAATATAAATTATAAAATGTCATAAACTCAATATGAACATAATCTTAAAAATTTCATTCCAATTTAAAGGCTATCTTCCTGACTTTCAGCAATACTCTACGATAATATATTTCCAGAAACAATAACTCAAATGTAACGTAACTGAAATCTTTCTATACTTCTTTAGAAAAAATTTATAAGTATCTTCCATCACTAATAAAATCAGAAGGATTATTCTCAATCAATATTATTAACTTGAAAAATAACAGGCTTAATTAATTCAATACTCTTATGGAAGTTTCAATCAATTAAATTCCCTAAATTATATTTTAACCTTATTTTACGTACCTTAGCGGTTATTTGAAGAAACAATTATTCGTACATGATGAAGAAACACAATTAAACCTTTCAGGACATGGCACTACTAGTAAATTTAAACATTAATAAAAAATAAAACTAGCTCCTACATTAACTACTGAAATAAACTTATAAACCTGCCCAAAAAGGGGGAAACATAGTGACTACATCTTTACTCTCGTAGTGCTCCTAGCAAAGTGTCCTCCGGAACGTAATCTGGTCTCTCGACTGGGGAATCCCCACTACTGTATTTAGAAACAGGTCTCCTATTGGGCGAATGGAATCAATTTGACCAATCGTCGCGTGGCTTCTAGAGCCTTTGGACCAAATAGTAACTGCAAAATCGGTAGTTTGTTATAATTTCAATGCTTGTTGTTTTCCAACTTATCGCACTTATGTCGCGACAAGAAGGCTAAGTTTTAGAGATAATTCCATAATCTACATTCCTCGACGACTCGGAGCCACAATTTTTAAATATCTATCCTGGGAAACTCGAAGTCATGGCCGTTCATAATAGAGAGAGAAAATAATTTATTTCGCTAACTCACTTACAATAATGGCTCTAGTCTATTGCGTATTAAATTTACTATTATAACTTGGGAAAAGGCCTGAATTAAAGAGAGTGCCCGGCACACTTCTTTTTGTAATATGAGTATTTTATTCAAGTTTGAGATGCTTGTTCCTCCTTATATTTCAATTCCATATGAAATGTGGGAATGAATCGTTGCAAAGTACACTGCTTTTAACGTTTCTAAGTTGGAAATTTTTGATAGTCGTCTCAGCGCGAAAATTCATGAGCTCAATTTTTTACTTTTTTTGTATGTGAATGGACCAACTAAGTGTGTTTTCAAGATGTAGACATAAAAATTTGATTTCTACCTTATTATTTCCGGAATAATTGAGCTGTTTTATCTCCGAATTTCTACAAGTAGAATGGAGGAGCCTTGTTTTATTATCATTAAGTAGCAGATGTCTATGACTCAGGTACTTTTTAGTTAATGATATAAGATTGTTACATCTAATTTCAGTTGTGTTCCAGTCCTTATCAGCAATGCACAGACTTATATCGTCAGCGTACAAGCACAATTTACTATTTTCAACTAAATCGCACATATATTCAGGCAATCCCCCTAAGTAGCACAGAGACAAAAATGGACCTAACACCGATCCTTGTGGTATAGAATAGTTCAATGGTCGCCAAACTGATGAGCCTGTGAGCTAGAATAGCATTTATAAATCCTCTAGTGAGCTACCAAGAAATATTAGACTGAAGAAAGTACGGTAGCAAAATGAAATGAATTTCACACTTTTATAGCATACAAAGATACATTTCTAGTGTTGAAATCTACTTATCTCATAGCAAAAAG
The DNA here is from genome assembly GCF_014356525.2 of Nilaparvata lugens. Taxonomy (NCBI): domain Eukaryota; kingdom Metazoa; phylum Arthropoda; class Insecta; order Hemiptera; family Delphacidae; genus Nilaparvata; species Nilaparvata lugens. The sequence continues at coordinate 99,721,001 of NC_052505.1, read as the reverse complement.
TACAACAAAAGTTGACATGTACATTTCAATGAAAGCAGTGGAACTCTTTTGGTCATCAAGTATTTTCTTGATGTACGTTGTAGCTGCCATTCTGATGTAGTTGTCCAATCAGTCAGTCAGTTCCTATATAGATTTTTCATGAATTTCATACTTGAAAAAGATGCTTCACACAAGTAGGTAGAGCTGAACATAGCTTTCAACCTCAATGCAACTTTAATAATATTTGGATATTTTTCTTTGGGACATGAGGCCAAAATTTTTCCAGTTGTAGAAAGTGATCTGAGAGACTGATCATTTTGAAAATCCACAAATTCCATTTCAACTGAAGCCTGATCTCCACCAAAATGTTTCACAACATAAGCTGCAAAATCTTCTACATCGATCTCTACAAAAGGAGAGTTGATGAATTGCACCATATTCGATATGCTTTTAAAATCTTGAAATCGTTGATCAAACTGTTGTCACAAGTCTGAAAGAATTGTAACGTATTCTTGGTTATTGCTGCGGTGCTGTAGAGGATTTTTCGTCATTGATTTTCTTCAGACTGAGAAAGTGTTTATATTCTAACTGGACTACATTCTTTTCCCACATCTCGAGCTTCTTGGGAAACGATTTTACAGTTGAAATCATTCCACCGATGTCCGTATCTTTCCCTTGAAGCTGCAAATTTGAATTATTCAACTTCTCAGTTATATCTGTGAGAAATGCAAAATGTTGTAATCATGCTTCTCAACCCAAGCATGTTTGACTACCTAAGCATTTTTGTGTGAGCTACCAAAAACTACCCCACGAGCTACCGCCGGTAGCTCGCGATCGACTGTTTGGCGACCATTGGAATAGTTATTATATATTTCAAGTTTGATCCGATATTGTACTAGTTGCTATTGCTTGTATTCTTTATATTTACATACTGTTGCCTTCCTTCTAGAGGAAAATGAATTAGACCAAGAAGAGAAAGTAGCATTCTTGGGAATTTTATTGGACAGGAAATTAACATGGTATCCTTACATTGAGAGGATATGTAATAAGATATCATCAGGGGTATTTTTTGTCCTGCGGCAGCTTGCTAGGCTGAATGATAAAAAACTACTGTTAACTGTTTACCATGGACTTATACTATCTCATATTAGGTATGCTATTTTAGTATGGGGTAATTCATCTCAACAAAATATGGACAGGGTGTTTAAGATTCAAAAGAAGGCACTCAGATGTATAGAGAAAGTGAATAGGTTAGACTCTTGTAGGCCTTTATTTAAAAAGCTTGGTCTATTAACTGTGCCATCTTTGTATGTGTATGAAGTTGTAATGCATGTGAAAACGAGTGGTGTGATCCAGAATTCAGATGTTCATGAGTATAATACGCGAAACAGAGCAGATTATCATATAATGGGTCACAATAGTAGGTTATTTGAACAAAAACCAGATTATATTGGTAGGAAATTTTATAACAAGCTACCTCAAATATTGAAAAGTAATGATGATTTGAAGATTTTCAAAAAACAAATTAAAAAATATTTAGTTGATAGAGCTTTTTATAGTGTACAAGAATTCCTTTCAAACCTAAACTAGGTTGAACTACTTAGTGTTAGAATTATTATGTAATAACATGACTTGTCTTATACTCCATGACTGGAGTCTTTAAGTCTTTAGGACGTAATCTTAAAAAAAAAAAAAAAAGACTTTATACAGCTAAGTTCTTTACCTCTAATTCCGTAATTTTGAAGTTTATCTAACAATAATTCATGATTCACACAGTTAAATGCTTTGGTTAAATCCAGGAATGTTCCTACAGTATTAAATCCCTCATCTAAGTTTTCTAAAATGTTTTCTATGTACTCTATCAAAGCATTGATGGTTGACCTGTTTTTTCTATAGCCATGTTGTTCTTTATCGAGTTTGGTTTCAAAATAATCAATCAACTAATTACTAAATAGTACACTCTTTTCAACTATTTATAATATTTATATAGAGCGGGTTGAATGGCCGAAAGGTCTGTAGTTGAGAGGATCAGATGGATCTCCTTTCTTATAATCTGGTATTACTTTTGATATTTTCAATTCGTTTGGGTACACTCCAGCTCTAATTAAGGCATTGATTACGTGCAAAAGAGGTTTGATGAGTGATGACTCAGCATCCTTGATTATTTTTATTGGTATGTCTTCATAACCGGCTGACCACTTTGGTTTTATCGAATCTATTATTTCACATGAAGCCTTTTCTTCAATTGTATTTCATCTAAATGTTAATTTTGTAAATTTTTCATTTTTATCATCTGTTACGTCACTTTAAGGGAGATATAAGGTATAACATGAGTGTCAACCATTCCTGCAAAATCATTGTTTAGCATGTTTTAAATTTTATACGGATCTATGTCCATACAATCCTCTTTAAGTACAATATTTTTAATAAGTTATTTGTCCTTTTTTTGTTGTTTCATTGATCATTGTTAACTATTTGCCATATTGTTCTGTTTACATCTGTAGAATTTTCAAATATTGAGTCAATATAATTCTTTTTCCATGGAGGATAATTCTTGTTAGATGTTTTATGTGCTTTTATAGTTTTCTTCAAGTTTATATCACTTTGGTCTTTCCTGTATAGCTGATGCATTTCAATGAGCCTTTCATCTCAAATTGTTTCTTTAAAGCAGTGTTTTAGAATTATTAAGTCGTTGCCAATCAACCTATTGAACTTTTCTGTTATCTGTTATATTATTGTATTAACTCTTCTACTACCAAGCGTGACAATTGGACTACCCCAACCCACATTATGTCTATTTTTTGTAGATAATGTTGATGTTTTCCATTGAAACGTTGAGTACTCGTTAAAAACATACCACTTTAGTTTTTTTTATCTCATAAAATTATTTCATTCCTCTTATTTTTTAAATTATAAACAGACTAGCCGTCAGGCACTCTTCGCTCGCCCCCTGGACCCCCGACTAGATCATCCAAGAATGAAATATTAAAGTCACCTCATCACAACATTTTTAGACCCTAGCTGAACCTCTGTACCAAATTTGAACATTTTCTGTCTATTACTTGATGAAAGAACTCAGAAAACGCCAAAAACCCGCTAATTTTGGGCGTATCTTTGGCGTTATTTCAAATTCCTCCTAACACAACATTATTATATCCTAGCTTAGCTTCTGTTAGATTCGAACAATTTCTGTTCATTTGTTCTCGATAAATCTGAGAAAAAGCAAAAAAACGCTATAACGCTGGAAAACCGCTAATTTTGGAGTATCTCTGACGTTATTGCAAATCCCTTCAAACACAACATTATTACAACCTAGATGAGCTTCTGTACTAAATTTGAATATTTTCTGTTCATTATTGTTCTCGATAAAGCTGAGTAAACGCTAAAAACGCTGGAAAACGCAGATTTTGGGTGTATCTTTGGAAATTTTCCCAAATCCGTTCTTAGTGCGCCTCTAAAGGGCCAACTGAACGTATTCATCCATTTTCGAGGCATTATATCAATCCAAATACTTATTAATCAGTTAATTTGAAATACTTCCACTCACCCCACCAATCCATCATGATCATCTCCAATTCAGTGAGAGCTGGTCCGGACGACCAAGAGAATCCAATGTTATTGTAAATGTCTGACAACATATCAGCTAAGATTGTTGGGTAGGTTTCGCCTGTAGGAAAGTATCCAAAAAAATGTGGATGATCCCATGCTAACAACTGAAATGGAAAATTTATTGCATTTCATAGTTACATATTTCACATCAAGTAATTAGTCCAGTCAAATAGTCGTTTTTCAGGAAACAGACCCGAAAGAATTCTCCTTGACGGTTGATCTATATGTATTTTTAGGCGCTGAAAATCGAATCTGAAATTTGCTGACACGCCAGAGGGCGGCTTCACCCTCAAAACCCGCAACATTTCGGACTTTTTTTAATTTTTCCATTTAATCTCTATAACCTTGATTTTTTCAAGAAGAAGCATTCTGTACAATATTAAAGAAGGAGTGGTCGTGCAGAACTCTACCATTTTCGGTTGGAGCTACGAAATTTTCAAAAAGGGTTTTTTAAGGGGTTTTCAAAATTATGTAAACCTACCACTTCTACTCTATACAGTTTGGATCTTCTTCTAGTAATGATAAAAAACCACACATTACGTGAAAGAACAATTAATTCTTAACAGGATTCCTTAGGAGTTTTCGAATTGATTGGTAAGGTGAGGGGGAATACACTCAAAAATAGAAAATCATGTGAAAATCAAATAAAAATTTTCATTGAAATACCTTCAATAGGCCTTCCTAACAGAAAAGAAACATAATTCAGCCGAAATCATTTTATAAGGGTTATATTCGATGAGAATATAAGTATTTGGTACTTGAATACTGGTTCTTTAAATTTAAATATTTCAAACTACAAGTTTCAAATGCTCTGAAGTGGACTGTATAAAACGAATCAAATCTTTGTGCTGAATAATATATCCATTCAGAAAAAACCACATACATAGAACACATAGAAAATCAGAAAAGGTACTCACCAAACCCCAAATCCAACATGTCGTGAATCGAATTGCTTGCCTACTTATATTTGAGGTAAAAGGTGGACAGTTGGATAGGATAGATGAGAGGAAAAGATAGGTGAAATTATGCAAACCGATTCATCCGAAATGCGATTGCTAAAGTTGGTTCCTTACTGTTTCCGGTTCTAAGATGAAGTTCACTGTCTGGATATTAGCACTATGACTTGACTATTGATGAAAACAAAACTAAAATTTGAGTTCTGGCATCCACCTTCCACTAATACAAAACGTGAGTAACTTTTCACGTAAAACGAAAATGCAACTTATTTACACGAATATAAAATATATAGGCCGAATTTCCTATAATATTAAACGACACGAATATTTAGGCAGATTCAGAACGAATTTCCTGAATCTTAAAGCCTTGACAGGGAGTGCTAGCAATACAAGAGCTGAATTCACACTGACTGGCAAACTATCCAGTGCCTGGAAAGATAAATTGATGATAATGGATATTATTTAATAATCGAAACTACCCTGCCATCTTGCAGTCAATGAGCGAATGAATACAATTTTAAATGGCCTCAACAGTATTAATTCCAGTAATAAGAATATAAGTATTAATTTCAGTATTTCCTAGTTTGGTGGGGGAGGGCACACATGAGAATACGTCATGGATTAAAACTTCAAACACTTATAACTTTTGATAGCATGATCAAGAGATCTCACTCCTACTAAAGCTCTTTCTTCTCAGCTCTTCAGGCGTTCAAAATCATGTATCATAACTGAAATTTGATCAAAATATAAAATTCCTCCTTGATCGTACTTTAGCGCATATTTCCATACACAAAAAAATGGTCAATTTCTACATTCAAAACTGTGTATTTCGGTAACCCGGAATGATGAAAAATGGCACTTGGTCTTGATTTGATGAAGTCTCGTATTTCATGTGAGGTAATGATTTTTGTGAAAGTGTAATTGTGAAGTGAGATGTGTTTAATTCAAAAAATATGTGATATTTTTCTCATTTTCACATTATCGACAGTATTCATATAAAAATCAATGCAAGATAGATTTAAGGCAACTCAGCTATCATCTATTGTACTCTTTGAAGAGACTTGAATAACAGTTGAATTGCAAGAAGAGTGAGGAAACAATTTTTTTTTTTTCAATTGGCTGTAACTTTCGAATGATATTGTAATCAGAAAATGTGATTCCAGGCAGTGAAAAAAAAAGAAAAATTCTCTACAACCTCGACAACTTTTTAAAATTTTTAACTGAAGTGTTTTAAGAGATACGGAACTTTTAATATGCGAAACTGTGAAAATGGGGAGATTTCACATATTTTTCGCAACGGGGATGTTCTTGGAAAAGAACTATTTGACTGGACTGAATGGGAGACATCAAGTACAATGAATATACATCTCACAGTGAAACATCTTCTGGATACTCAGGGGAAAATCAAAACCGAATAGTAAGCTATTATGAATTGTATATCATCAAAACCCTTCCTATAACGCTTTTTCAACCTGGACGGTGAATGGGTGAATCATTCTTTGAAATAGTAGTTCTATAATAATCAAGCACTATCATTATATTTCATATAATCATTTTCAAAGAGTCCAGTATTTGATGGATCTGTAGAACCCGTCATTCATGAAAAATTATTGATAGAATTCGTTCATGCCTTCAAAATGGCATCAACGTGAGAAGTTCAGCACAACACAAGATAATAATAATAAAAATTTTAACTTGTTCTCGTGACAATGATACAATTTTGGAATGAATTAGTAAGAGTACTAGATTTTTTTTTTGTTTTTTCCCAGACGTATATCATGAAAATAGTATAATTTATGAACCAGTGTGTTTTGAGAAGGGTTTCCGCTATTCTACGACTTGGACTCGTGCACGATCAGACGTTCCACTGTACGGCTGTACGCCATGCCGGCTCCGTGAGCTAGCTCAAGACCCGTGCTGTCTCTATTCTTCTTCACGAGACCGTGCCGTCTACATGGAGACCCTTGCCGTCCCAAAGTCCCCGCTGACAACGTTTTGTGCCCTGAAAATCCCTTACCGGACAAAAAAGTAGTGCCAAATTTCCTTCCCTTCACCTACTAATTTTTTAGCAACTTGTCACCGCCATCTTTTAGTTTTTATAGTCTTCAATATTTAACAACGATTGTCCGAAAAGCATGTTTGAATCATATACTGTATATGTTGTTAAGAACTAAGGGAGGACAACAACATGTCAGTTATTGATCTGATAGAGAACATATTTATGCCCGAACATAGTAGAATTTGCCAAACAAACATGTTTGTCAAACAATTGCCAGGCGTGAGGGCCCAGCTTTACCGATATCAAGACGTTCTAGAACTGCATCCTGGCCTAATTGAATTATTTCTTTGAGCACCCTCTTGGAGGGATGAGATATAAATCTTCACAAAAATGAAAAAAGTATAAGAGTATAGTAATGTGTTTGTAATACTGTGCAAAGACTTGATAATTATGTATCATATTGATAGGCAATAGCGTGATTAATCGTCTTGTATTCGTACGCACACCGACAAGGAATCGAAAATAAAAGAATGATGAGAATTAAGAATCCCGCTGGTAGGTATGAACGCTGATGATTTCATCAATTCACCCATGTACAAGCAGAAGGTTCAAGGGGTCATTGCGATTTTCTGGAGGAATAAGTTTTTTTGAGTTGGTTTTAATTTTTGTAAGCAGGAAATACTTGGAGCGCATATGTACTAAATGTTCACTTGAAAACACTCACCCCTTGTACTATAAATTCGTCTAAATCTTTCAGCACATCTTTAAATGAATCTTGACCGTGCGTTGGTACTGTAAGAGGTATGAATTTTTTCAAGTCGGCAACTTTAGACTTCAGTATATTCAATGCAATCACTGGTCGTTTAAATGCTGTATCTCGGTAATGTACCATGTAGTCTTCACTTCTTTTGCTCGCAATCTGAACTCCTCTCCATCCATCCTGTTGCAGAATGGAGAAATATGATCACATAATAACGGATGTTTAAAACAGTCTTATTGATGATTTCAATCAATCAAAATTAAGTTGTGAGTTCAAGACCGTGGCACTTCAATCAATATTGTCCCGTTTTTTAAAAAATTGATAATTCTATCAAACATTTCTTATACCATGAATTTGGAACTGAATAATTGCATGCATGCATTCAAAGCTGTTTAGGATTCGATATAATGAAATTAAAATAAAAAATCAATTTATTCATTTTATTCACTCAGCTAATAGTCTGTGTAAAATAAGTTGAGACTTAGTCCTCCATATGATGAATTACAGGGTTGCCAAATCGTGTAAAATTGTGACTTTCTCAAATTTCCAATTCAACGTCAAAATTGGGTGTAGAATATTATCCCCGATATCCTAGTAGTGTTGAAAAAGTTTCAGGGTTGAAGAATTGAAAGGGCGGAATTCAACTTTCATGACAAAAATTGGAGACATCGCGAAGATCTGGCTTGCAGTTGCTGAATTTTTCAATCGTTCTGTATTTTTTGAATTTGTTGATCCCAGCTACCGTATTGATAGCATATGGTGGCACACCATTCAGACTCTATCCTTGACTTTGAAACTCCTGAGAGGCCAAAATACGTTCTTCCAAATACGTTTGACAATTGGAAAAATAAATCCAATTATTTTCGAGAAACTTTATTGCTTTCACCACCTACTTATCTTTTGAAACAAAAATGTTTCTAGCTTGTCAAATATTCCATGTTTTCTGCTCGAAATGTCTCGACATTGACGAACATAATCATTAATAAAAAAAAAACTGTGGGTCGGATAGAGATGATCCAAACATTAAAAGAAAGGAGACATTCTCCCCGTTAACTTGATATAAAATTATCACGCATTACGACGCCTCATGATTCTGAGAAAAGTGATATTCAAAAGAAAAACAAATCTTCGCGATGTTTCCAATTTTATCATAAAAGTTGAATTCTCTTTTAATTCTTCAGCCCTGAATCTTTATTAGCACTTCCAGGATATCGGGGATGATATTCTATATTCAATTCTGAAGTTGAATTGGAAATTTGAGAAAGTTGCAATTTTACACGATTTGGCAACCCTGTAATTTTTTCGGCCAAGTCTCAACCTGTTTCACACAAACTATCACTACATTGCAAACCGTAATTTCGAGAAATTATTGTCAGTAAGAAGTAGATCAGGACAATGTTGTCATTGTATTTAGTAATATACCTGGTGTAAGTGCACGTCCAGTGCCAACATACCTATTATCAAATTTTTGGTTGGGATCGATTTAGTATGTTATTTTGATCATAAAATCACAAAAATAAACGGCGCTCACTATTGTTTTTTTAAATAAACTAAGTTCAAAGTACACAATTTTACATGCATTTAAATCGAACAATGCTTATCAGAATAATATTATGTAATAGGTACTTAATATTATTATTCAAGTTTATAGTTACTTACCCGGTTTATATTGGGACAACATTTTCGAAAACCGTAGGATTCTACCGGTATTGATGGAGTTCTTCTATTAATAATTGATGACTTCTAGATAATATACTAAGCAACTTGAATATTCATATCAAAAATAAAAAAAATCAAATATTATTAATGAATTTCAATCACGGAGCATTTTGAAAAATTCTGTTCAGAGAAGTCAACCTAACTTCCTACACTTTAACTGTTACCATTTCTTGTTTATCCCATAACATGTGTAGATCATAAAATTCAATGAACGATCAATTTTAATCTCGACCCACCCTAATCAAATCCCAATTCCGGCTTGATTTACCTCGTGAAGTGTGAAGAGCCAAATCCTTCGTTTCTTTTGTGAACAACACATCTTTTACTAAGGTAAAATCTTAGTCTACACTTTTATAGTTTAAAATAAGTTTCAATACACGCAATGGTATAAAAAACTCTAATAATTATTGACTCTTATATTTTTATTGCAAGTTGAAAATTATAATAAGCCTATGAGTAGGCCTATTCTAGATGAATATTATCAGTACTTATTGTTCATCTCCAGTTTCGATAACGAATATATTGAAATGTGTCAATAAGAACATATCAATCATATTAAAAATATATTAATCAGTCATTTGTCAAATAAATGGAAATATTTCTTTAAAGCTAAGAATGTTTATCATAAACTTTCTACCATTAGCAATATCAATTTATGTCATTACAATTCAACCAACTATTTATTAAATGGAATAAAACAATAATGTTACGTCCTCTGGCATTAATTTTATTACCCCACGAATCCTAGAGAAGTTCAAGTGAGAAATTGTTCCTTTGAATCATGACATGTTTCATCTCAAATTGAGTGTCTTTAAACTATATTTTTCATCAATTCATTTTAACTATTCACCTAAACAGATTTAGTGAAGCTATTCTACCTGATCGATGGATAGACAATTATCTAGAGTTGATGTATTTACAACCTCTAGATATATTCAGATCGGTTTTTACTCTGCGACACAAACTAATTGGTTTAGAACAAACTATAATCGCCAAAAAATTCCTCAAAAAAAATTCGTCACCCGTCCTTCAACCCCACCCTATTGAGAACTCTGGTGTGGAAACTGAAATTTGTGTACCAAAAAAATCCAACAAAATGTTATAAGTTAAGCTCTTAGTAATAAATGTTCTGATTTATATATAAAAGCGAAATGGCACTCACTGACTGACTGACTGACTGACTCACTCACTCACTCACTCGCAGAACTAAAATCTACCGGACCAAAGATGTTCAAATTTGGTAGGTATGTTCAGTTGGCCCTTGAGAGGCACACTAAGAAATCTTTTGGCAATATTTTAACTCTAAGGGTGGTCTTTTAGCATGTATATTCTTCTTATTCTCTTAATTATAATTGAAAAATGTTCATACCATATGTCAATATAGAACTATAATCTAGAGAGAGTAACTCTCCGAAACCGTTGTTAACTGGTAACTAAATTAATAATTTTGTCAGGTTGGTATTAAGTTGAGTTGCTTTGTTAGGTTGGCACCGAGTTGAAGATTGAAATGCATTTATCGCGGAAAAATTGATTGGGCACTGCTACGTCAATCAGAGCTATTCCTGGAATATTATATTACTAGCCGTCAGGCTCGCTTCGCTCGCCATATCCGTTTAGCCAGACGTTTAGTCTGGACCCTCGACTGGATCGTCCTAACATATGATAAAAATGCTCAAATAGAAAATGCAGGCGAGTGAAGCGAGGATATGGCAAGCGAAGTGAGCCTGACGGCTAGTATAAATATAAAACCCACCTCCCATTGCAATGAATGATGAGAGAAAGTATTCAAACAGTTTGGTAAAAAAGCAACAATATACATCAATGGAAAACCCACTTCCTTATCCCTCCATTATGAGTTTACATTCTCCATGAGACTTTGGAAATGCGCATCATAGGTTCAAAGGTGTTTGTTCACTTTCAATTTCTAGATCACTAGTAATATTCAAACATTTAAACATTGTTTCATTACTCATACAAAAATGCGAAGAAATACTGGAGACCATGGACGAAGATTCTCTGAAAAGGGCGCCATGCAAAAAATTGTACATTTATGAGAAGTGAGATGAATTTTTGTAAGTTATACTTCCATAAAATTGACTGATTTCTAGACGTGGGAAATTGACATCGAAAAAAATTTGGAAAAAATTTAGGAGGATGGCGAGAGCGCTCAATCACCCACTTAAAAATCATGAATTGGAAAGTTGGTAAACTTTCAGTGTTTGAGCTAACAAGCCCGACCTCGCCCTCCCCCTAAATTTCTTCTTCCAAATTTTTTCTTCAATGTTAATTTCCCACTTCTAAAAATCAGTCAATTTTATGAAAGTATACATTTTTTTGAAGTATGAATTCGACATACACGTTTTTCACATGGTCTATGTCAGGGCTCTCCAACCTACGGCCCGCGGGCCACATCCGGCCGCGGATAGATTCTGTCCGGCCCGCCGAGAGTTATTGCAACAGATTTATTAAATATATATTTGTACACATTTTTGACAACAACTGTGAGTTCAGTACTCTTCTCTTACTAGCCACTCCATTTCTTAATAAGTGTAAAATTAGCTGTAAACAAGCAGCGATCAACCATTGCGAGATATAAGCAAATGGTCAGCACGGACTGTACATGCCCCTGTTTGAACGCTACAAAGAAGGTAACCTACTTCCATTTTACAATTCTCTCCCAGAAAAAAAATTTAGAAATATGAAAAACCATGCTCGAGCTATGTTTTCTCTTTTTGGATCTACCTACAAGTGTGAGCAGACATTTTCAAAAATGAAGTTTGTTAAATCAAAATACTTCCTTGTCAGATGAACATTTTAAATCAATTTTAATGATCGGAACCACAAAGTTTGATCCTAAATGGGCAGACATTCTAAGTGGAAAACAAATTCTCACTAAAAATGAGTATTCTCATTTAGCATGGTAACTTTTTGTAAATTCATGCATTGTCAAGTTTTCTTATGAGCTTATTACACTCAATAAATTGGACTTTGCATTAAAATGAAATGAATTGGTTCGACTCTACCTACTTGTTTATTGTTTTGAAGGGACGGATTCAAGGATCCAAAGGTTCGAAGAACCCACACATCAACTGAAGCTTATTGTGTTCCCAAGTAGTATGTTAGTTAGGCAAACCAATGTTCTTCACAAGAACCAGGAGTTTTTCCCTGTACTAAGATCCCATTCATCACCTGATGATAATCCTTGTCGCAATCCAGTGTGATATGCTTGGCAGTCTCTTCAGACTGATTAGTCCTCGTGACCCACGTTAGTTGCACTCCTGGCCTACTTTGAAGGTCCTACCGCTTAGGAAGGGGTGGCCAAGTTGCCTCTAGGGCGCCCGGCCACCCCTAATTCAGCCTCTTTACCCACGTTTGTGCCTGGAGTTTCTCCCATCTCTGGTCTCTTGGGTTTTTCTTTTCGCCCCTCCGAAACTCTGCAGGGTCGAAAGCCTCACCTCTCCCAAGAATTTTAGCCTGAATGGCCGCCCTTCTTTAAGCAGTGGAGAGTTTTGGCCTCTCCACCCACTAACTCGTGAATTACGTGAGTACCACTCCTGGCTTTTTTTATTAGGTCCTTCCGCTGAGAGAGGGGACGCCAAACTGGCTCTAGGGCGCCCAGCGCCAGGCCACCCTCGACTCAGCCTCTTGACCCACATTTGTGCCTGAAGTTTCACCCATCTCTGGTCTCTTGGATTTTTGTTTTTGCCCCTCCGATAGGGCAGATCCCGTGGGTTTGAAGGCAAGGCAACTTCTGGAGTTGCCTTGAGGTCCATTTTAGTCGCCTCCTACGACAAGCATGGATACTGTGGGTGAATTCTAGTTTCAACACATTCTTGAGTACGATGATCGACTCAAAGCTCTCCCAACTCACAGGGGGCTTCTTTCCTCTTTAAACTCCTCATATAATTTTAATGGTAATATAATAATTTTACACCCCCCAAATCTCCCGTCGTGTATGACCCCACAAGTCAAATTCCACGTACATCCTTGTTATTGGCCCTCTAAGCCTCCAAAGAATTAACAATGTGGCCCTTGGATAGAAAAGGTTGGAGACCCCTATGACATAGGTCTATGTCACACCTAGAGATTCAGTATAGTTATTCTCCAATATCATTCAAACTGTTTCACTTTTCGCACTGTTTCTAGTTTCCAATCGATCCACATGAATTCTATACAACTATTAAGAATATATCAATCATATTCCCTAATTTGAGAAAGATAAATTGAATTCAAGCCCAACATAATGGTATAATAGTGCATTGTAGGGAACAAATTGATTCTGATTGAGTAAACAGGATTCAGAGCTTATTCATACACATCACATAGGTTCACCATCCGCGCTTCTGTCAAAGGATAACTCTCAACCCGATCTCCATTTTGCTAATTATTTCTATTGTGTCTACTGTTGAACTGTTCTTGCTTGATGAGTAGAGAAAATTTTACAGATTCTGAGTAGCTCTCTTATGAATCTTTTTCAAACTAATGTTGGTTCC
>NC_052505.1:99679995-99707386 GCF_014356525.2 Nilaparvata lugens | reverse complement strand
TATAACATTTGAACTCTCACAGCATCTCTCTGTAATGAGATAAGTTATTCAAAGTCTGTTTTCATAGTATGCAAGCTCTCTCTAATTTTAACTAGTAGTAGATGAATCTAATTCCCATTCAGGCTACCCGCAAAGTCTTAAATACAACTCATCTGCTAGGAAAGGTCGGGCACAATCCTCTCTTCAAGTCAGTTGAATAATTAAAATTTGATTGTATTCCCCAACGGTTTAAGTCTTTTTTTTCTATTAGCACTATCTTTATTTCAACAGAATGAGACTTAGAACACGTAGTATAATATCTTACAACAGAAAAGTGACTTATTCTGGATCTTCACCGTAACTTTTAGGTCTTACCAGTGATTTATTCTGGAGTTTATCAAGAAATATTCCAATTGGACGAAAAACTCAAATTATTATTTGAATAGTCTTGGAATATTAGAGTCTCTTAGTATGATTAAAATTCTCCATTGTCTTCAGACTTCAATTTGGACATCTATTATGAGTTTGTTCAAGATGAATCTATGAAACATAGAGAAGAAGAAGAGTCTTTTTTGCATCTAATGAATACAAAATAATGCAATAATGCCAGCGATATGCAGTAGAATATTTTTCGAAGATGCCAAGATGGGACTGAATAAGTTATTTGAATTCATTTTAAATTATGAGAATGTTGAACTAATCCGCAATTTGATTCTCTGGGAAGCAGTGTACGAAAAAACTCATTCATTTTATAATTCCTTGGATAATTAGTTGCGAAATAATCTTTCAAAGTAATTCTCAGATGATGAGGGAACACGCTATACTTGAAACAAAACAGGTCTGAAGTTTCACGTCTTACATGAATGAAGTCTCCGATTTGAATTATAAAATATATAAGTTTTAAACTCTCCAGACATCAACAAGGAAATCCCTATAACGTGAGAGCTCTACATTCATATGAAATCAACGACTAGAATCCATACTTTCCAGACATCATCTAAAAGTTTCCATCCCGAGAAAACTCCTTATTCATCCACTGGAACAAGCGATAGAAGAAAAGAAAAGGAACTATGATGAAGAGGGAGTAACGTTTGAATAGGGTATGGTGGAAGGAAGGATTTGCAGATGATTTGACGTGTCTTTTCTTGTTTAGACTGTAACATATTTAAATCTGGGTAGATGAAAAAGCCCTAACAGAAATAGTAATAGGTCTAAAAATAAAGTAATTGGCTAATATCGCCAAGCAGATAATAAACAAGATTAGATAGCATCAGCTTGTTCTGGCTAAATGGTACAAGAACTTAAAAAGGATTTGAAGGAAGTTTATTACTCATACATAGATTATTATATAAAATATTTGAAGATGAGGTTATATAGATGTATTCACGGATCGGTGACCTAGAGATCGATCAAACCGAAGAACATAGAATCTGACCAAACCCCTTGGCAGAGCTTTATTGCATTCGGATGGTGTGCAATGTGAAAAAACACCCGTCCACGTGGCTAATTATTAGGTAGCATGGAATTAATATTAATATATAGAATATTAACTAGCATGCAAAGAGCATAAATAAAAAACCAAATAAAAATAATTTAATGTATTCAGGAAATAAGAGTTACCAGGCGCATGAATACCTAATAAAATTTGCATGCACCAATAGTAAAACGGCAGTTAATAGGCGGCAACTGTAGGCCAATTCAAAATATTTATATATATTTATATAAATGTACTAGATTTTGTGTAAAAATTTGTGTAATCTATGTTATCAATATGGCTCGAATGCAAAGAAATTATTAATCATATAATCTAAGCAATATTTTGGCATTTTTTGTAAGATCTATTTGAATTTAATGGCGGAGGATTGGGATATTTAAATTTTATGCTAATTTGAAAGTCGGAAAGAGGATCTGTAAAACTTGAGAAGGAAGAACCAGCACTCGCCAGCCAGATGCCACCATAAGAGGATCCCAAATATTTTAGAGCGAAGTACCTTATTAATGATTTTGTAAAAGTTAAAGTTAAAGTAAATTATTTAATTTCTTAAAAGACTTCGTGATGCTATTGTGAAGCAGAAGTCATTTTTCATTTTAATTAAATTTATAACCCCTGGAGGAGACGATTCCGGCTACCATATTCCCGGACCACATGGAGTTGGATCGACATCGGCGGCTTACAAGAAGATTTTCGACACGTGAGTGATTAAATTTGAATTAGTGATGGGCGCCCTAGTGCTTCGAATTAATCTGATGATCAAAGCTAGCTCGCCGAAAGGGTTTTATTATAAATTGAGAAATTAATAAGAGTAATACTTGCGCAAGTAAAAATTAGTAGTAAAGGTATTTAATTGAAAGAGAAATATATAGATCAATATTTTAGAAATTTCTATTTAATCAAAGAAGTACGAAATCTAGGCTATCAAACGTATGCATACAATATTTAATTTTTGCAATACAATTTGCGATAATTTATCATAGTTCTAATTCACTAGATGAATGGCTCTACCTATTCCGTCAGGTGCCGAATCTTGCACCCTGAGATAAAAATATATATTCGATACAAATAAATCTACTAAATACTAGAGATTTTAATATATAGATATATTTGGATTATTAGTGGCTAATTTATCAAGCTGATCTTAGAGCACATATTTTTGATTGAATTATCCAAGCCGACAAGTATTAGCAAGTACATGTCACAGCTACATGCAAAGGAATGCATATGATTTCAAGATAAAGGCACATGGTAATGATTCGTGCCATAAATCTAGAATATAAAGTTAGCCTGTGATATTTTTATTGATTTCAAATATTGTTCTATTTTTTATATTATATTTTTTATCGCTCTATATATATATTTTTTGCCTCGATTGATCTTTGCATTATTTGTGTAATATATGTGTGAAATTTACATGGTGTGCAATTTATTTTATATTCCTCATCTCTATAGTATAAGTATCATTTATATATATATTTATTATTATTGAATTACAAGAGTTATTGGAGAAGCCCATATCTAGGCCTATCAAGATTTTTTAAGACTGAATACTATTAGAAAACCACGCCCTAATTATATTAAATCTCATGCTTTACCGACTGATGCCAAGCAGGAGGCTAATCGTTATTTTAATATAAAGAATAACGTGACAAGACGTATCTTGCAACGGCTGTGCTCTGACATCCCTCAGAGGGCAAATCAGAGATGTTTGACATAAAGGATCTTTCACATGGCATCGTGAGGGATGCTCTTTGAATAATGACAATTTAGCTGTGATGACTGGTGTGGTGGGTTCGAGATATGCGGGTCTCGGATTGTGAATGGGGTTTTAAAGGGGTTTCAGGGATGAGTTGGGGACAGTGCGCATGCTCGAAGAATTGTGGGGTGACTAGTGATCAAGAAGCACAGTTTCCGTTGGAACGCGCTGCGTGGTGTACAAGTGCTCTTCGTAGACGAATTCATGGGATTCGTGTCGCGGAAAACGAAATTTATGATCTCGAAGTTCAGAAATCACGGAAGGATCTGATTCAAAAAAGGGTTGGAGAAGTGCTTTAAGCATAGTATAAATAATTAGTATAATAAATAGAAGTATATTATAAATCGACTACAGATTCAATTAAAGTATAGTTTTTATTCCTTCAAAAGTTTCTAAGAATATATGATTAATTACCAAATCAGATGATATAATCCTCCCATTGAATGGGGATCGATAGAAGGGGGAATATATCAAGTTTACTAGAAAATAGATCAATCTTGTCAATTAAGTTTATAATAGGGTGATGTTATTATATTCATGATCTTATTAAATGATTAAAGAAGTAGGTTATAATATACATTTCCAGATTCCAAAGACTTTTTCAAATTCAAGTATCAAGAGTTTTAAATTTTTGATATTTTTCCATTCAAACTCTATCTATTTAGGAGTAGAGAAACGTGCAGTTAATGTAATTCTCAATTCTACGCTGATCCAAAAAGTATCATTCATTCTGTATTTACATTGAGCAAAGATGGAATCAAACTAATTCAATCAAATCAATTTCGTGGTTCCAAACTGGAACAATAGAAAACATAGCTTGATGTAGTTTCATTATATATATATTCAAAATATTTAGAGAATCAGAAACTATTCGTATAGGGTATGCTTGAAGTTGGATGAATATTGTAGCAGGGGCGCTGTGTGTGAAGAAATGAAAAATTTAGAGATTGATATTGAAATTCTGGAGAGATTCCTCATGCATCACTTGATCAATAATCGAATTGTCTTTTATCCTTTTCACTCATTGATATTTTGAAATATCTATTGGTATGGATCATTCCTAGTAATATACACGCAGAAAAAACAATCATTAATGTATATAAATAGCCTAGTATCACAGCATACAAGTAGCTTCGATTTCAGTAATCATTATACTCAACAGACTCTAAACGATCTGTAACTATAAGTGTAATTTATCTTACGGTATAGACTAATTGATTCACCTCAACGAGTTTCAGAGACCACTCCATTAACATTTCGAGCCACTCATTTGAATTCTCCCATTCAGTTGTCATGCCACTAACTACTCTGTGATTCTATTTCATTCCATCACCACCAAACTAGGAATGATCAACTCCCAAGCCACTTCTTACTGAAACAGGGATAACAGACAACCTAATCCGCCATTCATACATGCATATTTATTCGGTCAATATAGGAGCACAATGTATTAATCTGCTAGTCCCGGTTACCCGCCAAGTGTACCCCAAAAAGCCACACATAAAACCATAGGGCACGAGTTGAAATCACCCTACTTGTATTCCAACAAAGGAGTTCTAGCTGTGGAATTCACATTTGATTGAATAATGCAACAATTGTGATGTTTGCTATACGAATCCTACGTTTGCAAAGCAAATTGAAATCCTTGATTACATTATTTGATCCGTAGAAATAGAGTGTTCATTCACTACAGTAGTAGGCTAGTTTAATAGAGTAACTATGCTATATTAAGAAGTAAATATAGAGAGAAATTTCTTCAATCGTAGAAGCTTAATGTTAGCCAAAGAATTGTATTTTTTTCTATGATGCCAACTTGAAAACTTGTATCTAAAACGGCACTCCACTTAAGCGTGGGCAATGATATTGGGACCCAACAATAATTTATTAAAAGTTCATTTCGCTTTATCTGAAAATTTGGGATCAGAATACCCCTCACAGGTATTTCATCTTGACACTTCATCACGAGTTGGTTATTCGCATGAATAATACTACATATTAAATTCCGATTTCAAGTTTAAATATTGAACAGAATCAAATGTCAAATCAAACCTCAATAATAGTTATACTTGAGACAAAGAGCCGGCTCCTTGAAGCAGAGACACATCAACTTATGAGAACTTTCACAGTATTCAAATGAGACTTTCAATCAGTTCCTCTAATACCCCTTTCGAGAGGAAACACGACTGAGCTCAAAGCAAAATGCCAGAACCCATACGCATAGAAGAACGATATCTAATTTATTCCAATTTTCCGATCGGGACATTCTTCGATTACTTTCTCAAATTCAGTTCGATTCTCCAACACGCAATTAAAAATGGTGTGAATAACCAAACTATCACTTTCACGGGCATTGGTAAAGTAATCTACTCCTAATAGAACTAGATGGGTCCCCAATGGATCATAAACCAATAATATTGCATACAATGAATGGCGGTGGTTACAATAGTTACACAAACCTGAATCAGTCAGATTAATGGGTTATTACTCCTGCAGTGATATTTCATGCAGGAGTGCATTTGCCAATGTTCAGTTAGATAGGAGTGCAAGTGATAATGGATGGCGCATAGTTTGCTTGTTTGTCATGGTTTTGGATCAATTCCATCCAACGATTAGAATGATTACGGTACTCAAGTGTCCTTCTAACTCTGCTCTAGAGAAAACATATCCACCGTTAGTTATATAAAGGGGTCAACTGACAATTAATGTCAAATTGAAACAAAATGCGATAACTCAGAAGCTTGAGTTTGGTGTCTTCTCTCTTAATTTATCAATCCAAGTAGTAGAAACATTAATACAATTCACAATCATTATTTTATGAATAATTAAAATTTAGGTTATATGTTTTTAACAAATATCGCTACAGAATAACAGGGTTCAAATCGATTTTATCATTAATTCATAATAACTCAAACAATGTACGTGGATAGTGAGTCTTCATAATCTGGTGGAAGTGATATAAAGCCGAAAAACATGGATCTGCTTAGTATGACTGACAATGTCACAAGTGATAGTTTATCGTGTTTGTGGGAGAAAAGGAGAGCTAATACAAGTCTTTGGATTGATGGCAGGAGTAACCTAAACATCAGCTTGACGGTAAGATTGATTAATCTTGTTTACTTCTACTGGAAATAACTTTCAAAATAATTTTATTTCTATTTAATTGGGCAAGAATAGTTGACTTTGAGAAAGGCACAACAGGCTGATTTATTCTTCATTCATACAACACCATCTTTGAAGGTTTACCTGAGATGATCACTCGATTCGATGAGATGTATTTATAACAATTTTAATTATTTTTTAATAAGCTTGAAAAAATCACCATTAGCTTGATATGCCCTCCTTTTTATCATAGAGAAAGCATTAGATTATATGCTGTAAAGACGTACTTCCTGAGGGGTTATCTCTTATGATAGAGTCCCACGCTATGAAGCCATTGTGTAAAGACGTAGACCTTTGCCCCACTTGTTGGGTGACATAGTGTAAAATAATAAATTGCAAATCCTTTGTAGATGATACGATGTTCTTGATATTTGTAAGAGCAGTTGCTAAAATCCCTAATTTGCGAATAAATTCACAAATAATTAAGGCCGTCCGGCTCGCAAAATTGCTGGGTTCAAACCTCAGCTCTAGCTCAGTGGTAGAAACATGAATTTTCCAAATACAATTAGTCACCATAAGGTTCAGTGACCGGTGATTATTAATTCTTACCGCTGTTTCTATGAAGTTCTTGAAGAATACCAATGAGGAAATCAAAGAATATTTGATGACTGACTATCAGTAACCATGTACACAATAGAGAATAATGAAGACCAACTAGTTTTTTCTAGTGATCCTTAAAACGCTTGTCATGAATACAGGTATTCACCAATTTATCCTTCTGAAATTCCTTAGAACTTACAACGCCAGTTCTTGAAGCTCTCTGGATCCTTATATGATATAACTGGAACCTTATAATATAATTATCAATATATTTTTCCTGGCAGACTAATATGACTATCATCAAAGGATGATGAGTATGGAGTGCTCTTAATAAGATCAATATTAATTGATTCAATAATTTTATATGCTGCTGAATATTTTTTGGTACCAAGACAGCTCAAACTGTATATCACGAGATGAATTTGGATATAATAAAAAATTCTATGACTTTGTATGCTGACATAAAACACAAAATATATTCTCATAAAACAATATATATAAAATATTCTTATATCTATAATTTCCCTTAAATAAATTCTTTCCTAAAATCTGAATAATTATCACAAGGTTTAATAGCATTCACAATATTGAGTTTTAAATTTATAAATTTGTATTAATACTGATATGGACTTCAAGTCAATTCATAATTCTACCATTTGAAACCTGTTGGTCTATAGATTTGATATGACTTACTTTGATCAATTAGCAAAAATATAATAAACAAATAATATTCAAACATGAGATCTCAGGGCTTTTAATGAGTTCGTGCCGTGCACGGAAGTAAGCTTCCTACATATATAAAATAAATTCATAAAACGTCTTACAAACTATGTGATAGCACTCAACACATTGTGAATTTTCTTGACTTTAAGTTAATTTGTATAGCGCTTTGATTAATTCCCCAACTATGCATAGAAAGGCCTTAAAACGAGCTCGTTTGATTTATCACTCACATTAATGACGTTCTTGACGGTCTCATGGATTGAATTAATTATTTCAATAATAATTATTCAGGTCCCTTTCGTCTCTGCTGGGCTAGCGCGTGGTCCAGATTTCTTATAGATTCTTTCCGAATTAAAGATATATTCATGGGAATTGATTACAAATTACGAACTCTTCAACAACACTGAGTTCACAGATAATTTAACATTAATTACAAATATTTCACATTTAAAAAAGGGATTGGCTTGACAATTTAAAAATTTAAAGGAAGAAAGAACCCTAAACTCCATGTGCATCCTCTCAGAAGGAGATCACAAGCCAGAAGAAGGTGGTTTTCAGAAAAATTTTATCTCTCCTTGAATGATTTGTAAGCTTCTCTCTGATTGGCTTTTAATTTAACAAACTCAATACAATTGGTTGCTTCAGAATCAGGGCTTCTTCAACTTTATAATAGAAAAATAAATAAAAGTTTTTATATAAATATATGGAGTGATTATCTTAAACTATTACTTACTATTATTCATAAATAAATCGCGATATACGATGTTAACAAACATATATTTAGTTTTTTATATGAGTTTTGTATACTCTGGATTTTCGTGCTGTTTTATATTATAATAAATATTTATACAGCAATAATAATTGTCCGTGTTTCTATACATAACCCTTCCTGCTTATATAATAATACATCTTTTGTGAGTAAATTTTATAATTCAACCCATACTGGTTGATCGAACAATCAGCTGATTCGCTAGGTATTGATTCCAATAACTATCGATTTATTCTAGATCGATTGATTCATTTAAAAGTGTAAACAAATAATTCTAACCAATGTACATGCAAACTTTTATTTTTTATAATCTGCCAATAATAAATAAGCCGCTTTATAATTTTTAATTCTGCCAATGGATTCTCATTAGTTGTGAATCACAGTTATGCATGTTCTTCCTTATCATTTTAGATAATACGATTACTCTTTTATCGCTAACAATATCGGTTTTATTTGAACGGTTCCTCGACTAGGTTAACTTCCATTTTATAATTCTATTAAAATTCACCAGTTCATTTCAAAATATTTTGTGGTGCTAAAATACCACGTGACAATGCGAATACAGTATTATTAGCCTCCCCAAACAGACAGCATTCGTAGAATGAAAAGCAATGATAGTATACATAAGAAATGCTCACACCTTTGAATCTCTCCTTATAAACATTGCGAGCTCATTCGGAATTGTGTGAGATCTGAGATGTCTCCTGTCACTGAAGCTACAGCCAATGACATTTAGTTTTCTGATAACACGAGGTGGGGAGTGAGGGAGAATATGAACATCTCATCCTGTTATTTTTTGTCTCTTTCTTATGTCCTGATATCGAACACACAATTGGAATGAATTCGTAAAGCTGCTACACTCTTATTCACTTGGAAATACGAGCATTGTTTAATTTAGAAGTGTTGTTGCTATTCATGAGGAATTTTGACAGTAGTCCTTTAGGCAACTGTCAAAAAATTGAATTGGAAACTTATATATTTTTGTTGAATAAATTCCCAGTAAGTATGTAGTAAGCGATGTGTTCTTAGAAAAGTCCTGCCCTTTTCCTGAGAAATAAATCTCGAATCGAGTCAATTATTATTAAGGGGCACTCTGTAATTGAGAAGCAATCTAAATAAATGCGGAGTGTATATTAAGATTATTTCTCAATTTTTATCTATTGATCATTTACAATCATATCAGGTCATATTACTAAATCTTATCAAACCATAACTATCGTTCAATGATATGGAATAACGATATTCCTATTGAGCGGAGTTAGGACTTGAGAGTCCAACTAATTGTTTTGTCACACACTCATCGATTTTTTGGACGTACGATTTTTTGCCGTCCTTAATATTAGATTGAATATAACTTGAAAAAAATATATGATGTGTTTTTTAAGTTCCATTCTATCTGTTAGGATTGCAAAAAATCGTACTTTCAAGAGTCGATGTGTGTGAAACTGGCTCATCAACTCTATCACTCAACAATATCGTTCAAACATTAATTTATTAGTCTCAACTGTTCCATATAGTCCATAGTGATAATAACTCCTTGACTGGATTAATTGACCTCTGATCAACATTAAGGCGAGTCTCGTGAACCTGAATGATTCGTGGAATCTCATGTGAAACCCAAATAGCTGTTTACATGTATAATAACCGATCTTCACTGATAAGCTGACTCAAGCATCATAGGATTCGACGAATTCAAATGCTATTTTAGATCAGAGCAGATGGAGGAGATACGAATGGTGATGTTGTTAAGGTATTACGTTCTGATAATGGTGAAATAGCATGAGAAAATAGGATTGGAAATAAATTGGAGATAGAGCTCATGATGAGGAGAGTGAAATGATAAGAAGAGAAAAGAGAGAAGATGATTGTTATGATCAGACATGGAAACTTGAGCAAGAAGATGGTGGAAGAAGAAGTGAATTATAGATTAATTGATGAATACTGAAATCAGAGATCACAGAAATAAACTGTCAAATAAAATTGAAGATAGTTTTTACCAAATAAATAATCTGTAAAATTCACAGGATAGTGGAATAAAAGTTATTTTGTGAATATGATATTACTGACTTCATGCTGAAATCGAGTAGAGGAGTTGATTCAGTTGAGAATGTGCTGGCATGTATACATAAGTAAATATTGATGGGTAAGAATGCATGAAGAATGCAGTGAACGCAAAAAAACGCAGTAAGAATGCATCGTGAAACACACTGAAACAAAAAGTATCTCAGATTTGGCTGGAATTTGCACCATAGATAAAGCTTGACCTGAGAAATGTCAGAGCCAAATTTGGCACCCACAGCTACTATACAGGGTAAGTTATGAAACTGCAAACATAAAATTTTCAAATGGTAATATCTCCTGAACGGTAAGGAATTAGGCAAATATGGTTCCAGATTCGTGTTTCTCGCATCAAAGACCATAAGATCACAAAGTTTGAGCGATTTTTATTTTTAGTGGAGATGTGGAAAATGGAAGAAGGTTATAATAAAATAAGGAGAGCTAGATAAAAAGGGAAGGAAAAAGAAGAAGGTAATAATGGAATAAAAATAGAGAAAGGAAGAAGGAGATCAGAAGAAAAAAGAGAGAAGAAGAGGAAATCGTTGAAAAAAACGTGGAATAAGAGGAAAAAGGGGGAACTTGATAAGGAATAGGAGTCTAGGAATATAAATATCGAAAGTTGGAAGAGAACGACAAGCGGCGAGAAGGATGAAGAAGGAGAAGAGGAGTGAGTGTGAAAGTAAGAGGAAGATAAATATTAGGAGAAGAAGAAGCAAAAGATTTAAGATGAAGGAAGAAATATTATGAGGAGAATAGAAACTAAGTTCAGGAAGTGATTGATCAAATCAAACTGCTGTAAGCATGATATTTAAGTCGTTTGGAAACATTTTTGAAAAGCGCAATGAAAAAGAAAATCATAAGAAAGAGGAGCAGGGGTGATGGTAGGGGGTGGATCATAGGCCAATGAAGAGATGGAGCCTTTGATAAGGATGATAAGGAGGAGTAGGATGAGGAGGAGTGGCAGGAGGAAGAATAGAACTAGAAGGAGGTGAAGAAGATGGATGAAGATGGGGGACTTGAGTGGTTAATATCTCAAACTCTGACACATGAGTCGCATAGACGTACTTGAGGAATATCATACCACTATACTGTAACTGACTTGGCAGGTATCGTTGCATTTACATGGCTCTCATCACCAGACAGATTGTTGCATGCATCACTTCACTGAAGAGCAATCTTCCTCTCTGAGCCTCTTGATATCATCACATCTATATTATTGAGAGTAATACTGCATATATAATACATAGTAATATGTGGGAAGATTACGTTGCGACGAACCCAATTTGATTAATAACCGTGATTGGGAAATATTAAGTGGGAACCTACTACTACTACCTTCTTGAAACCGCGGTATTGAAACTAGTAGTAAGTTATCTTAGTGTTCATTTTCAATGACGCTTCAAACTATTATATAGATTCAGAGATTACAAGTTAGATGTTGGTATCCTATCATCGCTTATGTTTAGAGGTTGATAAGCTCCAGGCAAATGAGATCACGATGATACTGATAATTAGGTAATGAGAACTAATATAGCAGGCTGAGGATGTTGATGGTGAATGAGAGTTATGAAAGACTAAAGTTTCATCAATAATGTAATGCAATTGCTTACTTACTGCAATCATGCAGTCATTTAATTGAATATAATCCAATTTTCATTCGCCATCTAATTTACAAAACACTGTAATCGTAATACAACTATGAGCAGGGTGAAGTAATAATACAATGATAGAAAAGATGAGGAAGGAGTTCTTTGTATAATTGGTTTGTCATGAAACGATAAATCGAATCACTAAAGATGAAAATGGACGAGTATAACAATCAAAATATAAATCATCCGTATCATAATATTTTATTGGATATAATTAGATTAATATTATCATCATTCTCTTCAAAAATTATTCATGTATTTAATTATTTATAATATTCATTATTCATGTTGGGATAGAATTTGTAAAAACTATGCAAATGAAATACTGTTCCACTTTCCAACTTATTACTGGAAAGTATATTTCTCTTGTTCACAATCTCTTCTTGAAAAAACTAGATTTCCACAAAAAAATGAACTGTACGAAGTTTAGACATTGATTACTTGATTCAACTGTTTAGGTGGAGATACTGTATTGATCTATTCTTGCTTTGGACCTGACACTTGACAAGTATCAGGGGTTTGCAAAGAAATTGTAAAATTGGCAAGCATCAAGTAACTTATCTTGCGAGACTTTATACAACTCCATATTAAAATGATGCTACTTAAAATGATGCATTTGGCTTATATGAGTATATGTATTTGCGCATTCAGAAAAAGCATAACCTAGTATCACAGATCTAACCGTAGTTTAGATAATTATGTTTTAGACTTAGCTAAACCTTAGTTTTGGACTGAGTATTTACTTTGTCTATGCTAGTATCTAAATTCAAAAATATTTATGATATAATAGTATGTGTTACTATTTCTTGTAGGCCTATGTTTATTACTCTTAAACTATTTAGTATATAATGTTGATGAATCTTACCCATTGATGATGTACAACGCTTTACATCTCAAAAATAGTATCTCATTCGAATGACTCATACTTGAATGAGTGTATACTCTGTGTGTGAATACTATTGTTAATATAAGTACAAACGAACACTGGCGTTCCAGAAGTTGATATTCGGATGGTTTTCCCATTATTTGTGGGTGATGTGCTGAGGAATGCTATGCTATCTGATGAGTGAATTAGGAATCGATTCCATCAATCATGATCTATAGCAAACTTCTGCTACAACGTTGGAGACAACTAGTCTTCACGGAGATAAATAGCTTTCAAAATCTGGGATAGCACCACATCATTGTAATATCTATCATTTCAGTCAAGTGCTTTATTTCTTGATTCCCTTGGTCTGGCTTAAACCATGAAGTTGATGAGGCAGTTTTATTAGAGTGGGCTATCAGATGGCAAACTGCCTTGGTAGCTTGAAGATGGATTTCGCTAGATTTCTCTTGGGACACTCGCCTTTTATTCATAACTTGGGAATGCGTCAACTCGAATTTCCGCATATTTTCTTTGGCCTAGCCCACATTGAGTTGAGCTGGCACAGTGACTAGGGAGGAAATATTCTCATTTTTCTCACTTTTATTACAGAAGTTAATACTGCAGATCAAAGAAAATTTTGTTATGAACTCCTTCTTGTATTTTATGTTTATTATAGAATATTAAGAATAGAAATTTGAATCAATCCAATAATGCGTTTCTCGAAGAACACGCTTCTCCTTGATAATAATAATATAAATAATCATCATTATAATTGGAATTAATAGTTTATTTATAATGGATAAATAAGATATTGATCGATAATTATCATACTTATTTCGATAGGACAATCAAGTACGAAAAGTAGTAAATGTATGAAAAGACTCGTCTAGTCTCTTTTGATCGGCCGACTATAAATGAATTAATTTCAGAGTTTTGTCACGGAATGGTAATAGCTGTAGAGTGATGTGTTCATTAATTTACTTCAGTTGGAAACAAACATGGCTACTCTCTCCTAGCTTGTAGAATTTTCACATGTTTTCATCAAATTCAGCCATCAGATAGTAGCTGCGGTGATGTGTTCACGTGTTCAATCATGTTCGGTCATTCCAATTCTCCAACTATTTATATCTTCTTCCTTTTTTACTTTGTGGAGCGTTATTTTACTCGCCTCACATATGTAGAGAGATTTACCAAATCATGTAGTGCTGAATCTAAATGCCTCACGTTGGGCCGGCAAATCATGTGGTGCGTTTTTTAACGGCTTCACACATGTAGAGTGAATCTTGTACTGAGTCAATGGTGTAGCGGCTATAAATTTTGTAATTGCGTGCGTGGACGCTGAATGTACACCAGACTGATTGATTCACTACAAGATTCAATACAATTGTCGGAATCGCGGAGGCCTAAACACTCGCTCACCCTTGATTCTTCTAATGACAAATTGTATAGTGATGAAATTTTTATAAGCAGTGTAGCGATCGCTAAACACTGAAGACGGATACCTTAAAATTATTACCTGTGAAGAATGAGCATACAAAATCATACAGGTCGAGCAAAAATCCCGATGTAGATAATTTACGGGACTGCGTCTCTAATAAGTTCTGAAGGATTAAAATACGGTATTTGGACCAAATATCGTTCAGAATATACTTCGAGAACAGAGTCTTGTCGGGTTTTAAGCTCTATTGTAGGAATTTATATGATCTATGGCTGCCACTGCTGTACAATTGATGCGTTCGCTCCTAAGTCGAGGTAGGTAACAGATAAAAGCTGATATATGAGCAGGTAAGGACAAAGAATAAATATCTCGATCTGACCCCACTCGCTACATCCACTTAGACCTGTTCCAATATCCAGCTTAATTCAATTATTCCAATGATCGTATTCGATCGGTTCTTGATGATATAGAACGTATCAGACACAATAATTGACAGGCTTAAGAAATAATCGAACTCAGAAAGCGAATTAACAAAACTGAAATATATTACAATAAAATATGTAATCACACAGTGCAGATTCAGAATTTGATTTACAGGTTGATAATAATTTAGCATTAACAAAAGGAGTTAAAAATGTTCTTGTGCTTGCATGATACCATGCGTGATTCGACAGAATTTTACAATTGATAAAATTTAACAGTTTTTGAAAAAATAGGGAAAAAATGAATTATAAAATATTTTTAAAATGCTCGGGGTCGTGGTTCAGGCAGCGGAGGATAGTTAATCAACTACAAGTTCGTATGAATTAAATATTGAATAAATTTTAGGCTCTCAATAACTAAAAGCGCTTGTCGGCGTGGCCAATAGTTTAACGAAGAAAAAATTTATGTTTCTGCACTGAAATATTTTTCGAAGCGTAGATTGGGGCCCCTTTTAAAACTTATAACTCACGTGAATTTCCTTGGCGGTCGTGGTTTTCTTCTTTAGATCAAAAATCGTTTGATCGGCGGCAATCCAGGCTTCAGTTTCAGCACGTGGGGAATTTTAATTTAATATTTCCTTCACCAAATTAATTATGGGATAATTTACTTTAAACTTCTAATTTATCGATTGATGAAAACAGAAATTTACAAATAACAAATAAATTGGCCTAAAATATCGGCTCACAAATAGAACATATAAAAATCGAACAAGAAATTTTCACAAATAGGTCTTGGTAACTATGAAAAGAGATCTGCACGGTGAGGATTTCAAAAGGGAAGTGCTGTCTTTTCTCTAAGCTTCTAGGCTAGACCTTGCTTCTCAGAATCTCGATGTAATAATTTGCATAAAAATTTGCCATTGGTAGAACGCTTGTGACGTAACATGACGTCAGTGGCAAGCAGTAGAATACAATTCCTTTAATTACAATAATAATTTAATTTATGTAATTCTTAAAACTGCTTAATCTTCTGGACATAGTTCCTCTCATACAATGTACATGTGCTAGCGTAAATGATAAGGCAGGGTTGTTGTCTGATAATAGATTAACATGTGTTGCTTTCAAATGATCACCTTCTTGGTGCTATTTCTATGCACTATGATGGCTTAGGCTTGCCAAAGATATTTAATTACCATGTGGTTCAGTTGAATTGAATCATTAATAAATTAACATTCTTATACAATTTTTATTAGGTTTGAGACTGTTATAATTTATTTCTGCCGTTTTATCAATAATAGAATTTCATGCTATGACCTATTTAGTTACAATAAGACCTGATATATAGTATAATTTCTTAAATAATAAATATTTCAACGATAATACATACATTTTATTTTTTTATTTGAAATTCTTGATCCTTTATTGATAGTTTTATAATTTTTAGAGATGGTATTATATCTTACGTGAAGCCAGCATGACATTTGACAATACTTTGAATCAGTCAGCTGCGTTTGAACTGTTTTAAAAACATCTGATCGATAGTAAACAAAGTGTAACCTCAAAATCAATGAGCAATTCATAGACAATTTGTGCTTTATTTGCAAAATAATTATAATTTTATTGAATAATTTTCCTAGAAAATATTCAGTACAGAACGGTACTCTTATCTAATATACAGTTATTGATAAGTAAGCTTTATCGCTCGGTCGCTAACTATTCCTTTAGCAAATTCTTTCATTTTAAAAGGTAATCACAATTTTTCTCTCTTTTCATGGGGTCTATTTGAAAGATTCATCACAACTTCAATCTTGTATTTCTTATCGTATTTGGTGAGCAATATATAACAAGATTAACAGCTGTGCTTAGTGAGAGAAGTTGTGTGTATTTTTGCGTTCAAAATTTTATAAAATAACTTGATTAATTCAATATGAAGTGATAATTAAGTGTTATATTTCAATATAGTTTGGTGTTTTGATTTCTCTAAATTGAAAATTTCAAGCTTATATATATTTTTGGACGAAAATTGAACTTGAACGGTTTACAATAGAAACATAACCTATTTTTTGGAAATTTTATTAATTTATCAAAATTTGGGAATGAAATAGATTTGGGCCAAGCCTGTTGTTCCTTCCTAATCATATTTATATGATTTGTGATTCTGTCCACGAATAAATAAATAAATAAATATAATTATGTTTATAATCATATTTTCTATTGGTCATCAAAGCCATCTCTCATCCAAATGATATTCAAGTTCAGCTAGTGACTATAAATCAAGATGACAAGATAAGTAAATTTACATCCAGGAATAAAAAAATAATCCATATCTTATAGTTTATTTTACATTAGTTTTCCTTCACTCAATTATGAATTTTCTTCTTCATCACTTTTCACTTCTCCTTTCTCATCAGACATATTTTTAGTTTTTATCCACAGTTATCCAGTCCTCAGTTCATAAGTACCTAAACCGTGAATAAGCCTTTAAAATAGAAGTTCGAAGTCATTAGAGAAGTTTCAAATAATCTTGTTCGATTCTTGACGCATCCAAATTATCTTCTGTTAATTAAGAAAGATGAGACCGACTTCCATTGACTGTGAATAGCTTAGCTTATTTAGCAGAGTACTGAGTGTTCGTTCATAGCAGCGGAAATTTCTTGATTGAAGACTGCTGAAAAGGTAGGAATTTAATCCGTTCAAAGCCTTGGGATGCCGTTTTCAATTTCTAGCATCCCCGGCTAACCAATCCACTAATATTGAAGTGCTCTTTGGCTTTGTAGACGGTATAAAGCTCCATTCAAGGCTTCTTTCGAATAAAAATTGTGATTATATAAATTATGAATGAGGTCCCTTTAGTGCGAATCAATAGAGCTGAATGGGGACCCTTGTCCATTCAAACAAATCTCTAACTTTTCCCTGGAGTATGAAAGAACGGATACATGAGAATTCACATTAATAATTTATTTTTCATCACTTCTATGTGGGCAGCATACTTCACATGATTTTTTCTTGGAAACATGCCATTATAAACTCAGCTGTTGCATTTGTTAGTGTTGTAAAATCTAAGTAATGGATTCATGGTTACAACAGTATCCTATGGGCTTGGCAACCAGCTTAGTGGAATATAATAATTTTTTCCATCAGAATAATTATGATACTGGAACATCCTAAATGAATAGCTTGGCTCGAATGTGTAATTTTATGTATCCCAGCACAGTTCCATTTTGCACTTTTTGTAATAATAATGATGATGAACTGTGTGCTGTTCAAAATGAGAGAATATCGCATTTTAGCAACTTGCTTGGTGATTATTGTGATAAAAATGTAACGGTAGCTTACAGCTTTTGCACTGTTGATTGTAATTTTCAACATTTCATACATAATATATTGTTAAAACTAACACACTTTCCTCTTTTTAATGCAAAAAAATGTCTCTAGTTATGAAAAATCTTCGTCCAATAGAATAATATAATTGATAAGATACTATTCAAGCAATATCTATTACACATTTCCGTGTCTGGAGCAGATTTATTTGTTAAAAAACTCACTAAGTATGTGAGCGATCAATACTAGTTATCATGGTTGAAATTAGAGAAAAATTATTTCTCAAGTATGAGAGGTTTGGTAGTAAATCATATTAAACTTGAGAGATCAGGTCGAGTGACGATGAGTATGTTTCTATAATTATTCTAAAAGTTGATAAATTTAATTGTGCAACACCAATCCAGTAGTTAATCCAGTAGTATCTATACAGTTATTCAACAATGAAATTCATGTCTCATCACATATTTACTGTTCTTCTACTGAGTTATTTTATACTATATAAATCGATTACTATTTTATTCTACATCTTTATAATAAAACAAAGTAAAACAAGATAGTTACAAAACTTTTGAAGGGATCTACCTCCTTCCGAGCTCCATTGCAGCATCCCTAAACTTCGATCTAGAATACTTGAAACTCACGTCAAACACATTACAGTATCTATATAAGTTTCAAACACAAGTTTCTTAAAGAAGCGACATGGATTCATAGTATTTAGCCTTGCTGTCCGTACTAAATAGTGTAGGCCTACGGTGCTGTTGACCGTAGGCTTGAAACCACTACATAGAAATATGTAGTCACGTTCCGTGTCCTAATAATATTGAGAGTTTATTTTCGCTGCAGGAGCTTCTTTTGTCGTGGGGCTCGAACTGTGTGGACAGACTGTGTACAAACTGAGATTTATCGCCTGGTTTTTCCATACCTTTTCTAGGGGTTTCGAGGTTAATAAAGTGTTTTGTCTTCCACAAAGTGTGGTCTATTGGAGGAGAATGCACTACTTGATTTTGTTTCCAGTTTCTTCTCTATCTACAGATATTTCCTGTTCATTCGTTAAAACTACTGGATTAGTGCTGCACAGTGAAATTTATCCAATAAATCTACTCACTCCTCAAATCTACTCACGTCCCGATCTACTCACTCATCGTTACCAGACCTGATTTCTGAAGTTTTTTGAAATATGGATTTTTACCAAACCTCTCATACTTGATACATACGTTTCTTTAATTCCAACCATGAAAACACGTACTGATCGTTCACATACTTGGTGAGTACTCTTAAAAACAAATTAGCTCCAGAACACAAATAATTTAAATAGATTCGGTAGTAGATACTACTTGATTTATGTTGCACAATGGAATGCATTCGACTTCAAGAACTTGTGTACCTTCATTACAATAATATTAATAAGTGATTCTGTCCTGAGGGAGAACACCCATTGCTGGATCAATATTTCAATTCATGTATAGTCTCATATTGTTACTCTTCGTATTTCACCAGAGCGTGTAGAATGTAATGTATATAATTCTTTTCTCTCTGTATTCCACAGATAAACTCAACAAGAGAGTTACAGTGACCCCCAGGACGATAACAATCATCCCTTCCTTCGACATAATACCTGAGAAAAGAATTAATTTGCTCTCAGTCTCCTTCATTCATCATTCTGGATTGAATATAATCTTCTTCTCTCTCTATACTTATAAAAGGCTAAGCCCCGACAGACTGAAATCACACCACAGCCCAAACTACTGAGCCTAAAAACTTGAGATTTTGCACAATTGTTTATGGTAGCCTGAAAACATCCACTAAGAAAGGATTTTCAGAAATTTGCCCCCCTGAGGGAGCTGGGGCCCCCCCAAAATGTTGTACTTTTTAACCGCTCATTGCACAGCAAAGTCATGAGGAACTTTTTTGTTCAGCTACGAAAAAAAATTAGATCTATGCAGAAAAATTCCGATCAGGAGCACAGGGGGGTCCAGGAGAGGGCATTAATCGAAAATTTTGATGTAAAATCACACTACAGCTCAAACTAAATGTCCTACAGGATTGAAACTTTGCACAAATATTCTTCAAACATGCTAGACGCGCACTAAGAACGGATTTTGAGATATTTTGCCTCTAAGGGTTTCAAAGGATGAAAAAGGATCCTATTAAGTAAGGTAATGAACATGGTAAGGTGAGTGCCATATGGAAATGGGATAATTTATTTATTGACATGTGATATTCTAACATATGTTGTAATGATTGGAAATAACAAAATAATATGATAGAAATTCGAAAAAGAACATCTGTTCTATTATTGCTTTCTACCTGATTCCATTCACCACAATAATATTGTTCTGATGATTGATAAATATGTTTAATGATATTATTATTATTGATATAATAAAAGTATTGTTTTAATAATAAATTATTATCATTAATATAATAATAGTATTGTTTTGGTAATCAATAAATATTTTTATTTTCACAAAATCTGTATAATTTATAATGGTGAATGTGGAACAGCTGCATCAAAGAAATTATCTCAAAAACATATGGTTAGGAAAACCATAGTTTTGAACTTCGTTTTCCTGATGCAATGTAGAAGCCTACACGTGGCATGTATTATTAATTTTTCAGCTAGAAATGTTTTTTGAGACTGCTAAATAAACGTCTACAGTTTTATCAATGCTGTATCGGCAATATGAAAACACATGCAGTTAATATGTCTTTAAAAAGGTGTTGATATCTAAATGATAATAATTATACTCTACCATTTTTATTTAATTAACATTTCAAAATTATTCAAGCCTTGATAAAATGATTGACTCACTGTACAGTCTGTCGAAAATTTTAATATTGAAATGAGGGGTATTTTGGCAAGCTGAACAAAATAGTAAGGTCCTATGCACCTTTTTGATATTATTTCTTCAAATGAAAAATGAATTTTGTGGGTTGTCAAAACTCCCCATGAAAGAGAACTATTCATTTTATCCTATCTTTTAGTAAAATAACAATGATTTCTGCATTGGATAACATAAATCTATCTTGCCAACAAGAATCGAACTCTTTGTGAATTTAGATAAGACCTACACTTTAGACTTATATAATTCTATTAATAAATTCATGGAAATTGAAGCACTTTTCCCAGTTAGTTGATGAAATTGATTATCAATAGAGAAAATGATTATAATTTTATCAATAGAGAATTAGTTGAATGAATTGTCGATGTACTGAGTTCTTGGTCAACAATAATATTCAATATTGGTTCATTATTTTTTTCAGAAGTTATTTCATTCGAATTAGAAAATATTTATAAGCTCCTATCAATTTATCATCTGTAACAATGAATTCTTCAAAGCATGAATTTAATCAAATAAAAAATTGCCCATACTTCTGTATTCATGTTCGCATGTTTTCCACTTGTGATGGATAGCCAAAATATTGTGGAGCGAGCTGCACGGCGAATTGTAATCGAGGGCTCTGATTGGCTGAAAAGTTCAGCGTTCGGAGTTAGGTGAGGCGAGCAGTTAGAACAGAGGCAAGCGGCACGGCGAATGGTTCGGAGTACGGTACGGCGAATGATTAACAGCTGATTTTTAACATTATGAAACATATGCTCATGTTCGTTGAAAGGCGAGATGATCGGAGGAATGCACGGTTTGCTGCGCGGTTCGAGGTTCGGTTCGGCATGTGTGGACGCACCTTTAGTTGTTACAGGACATTTATAGTTTTATACAGATCACAGGCCAAAGCAACATAAGAATCTATCTTCTTCTTTTTTTTTCTTCTTCTTCTGCTGCTTCTTCTTCTTACTCCTCTTCTCCTTCTTTCTCTTCTTCTTCTTCTTCCTCTTCTTTCTAGGAATGATAGATTAAATAAAGCTTGTGGGGGTGTAGCAATTTAAGGGTGTGAAAGAAGGTATCAAAACAAAAGTTTTAATCACATCTAAACAAGAGTATTGTTCCAGACCAGAGTTTATGCTACTTGAATTATCCTTATCTAGTACTGATAAATTACTCGTTGGTATCTGTTATCGCCCACCAAAAATAGGTCATTCACAGATTTCGAAAATGCCTTGCTTTCTCTTATGCCTTGTTATAACCGTATACTAGTTATGGGGGATATGAACACCGACTTGAACATGACAAATCGTAACTTTGACTACTTTCAACTGACTACAATTTTCCAATGCCTAAACATGACTATTTTACCTCTCGATCCAACTCATCATACTAATGAATCAGACACACTCATTGACCTTCTCATTGTTAGTGATCCCAATGAGGTTGTTCAAGCAGGCCAAATCTCAGTCCCAGCTATTTCTAGACATGATTTGATCTACTGTGTACTTTCCCATAAGATACCCAAGCCAGAACAGAAAATTATCACTTATAGAGACTTCAAAAACTTTGATGAAGCCGCCTTCCTGACTGATGTGGCTCAGACTCCATGGCATCAAATTGAAGCATTACCCTCAGTTGATGACATGGTCAAGACTTTCGAGAATTGGACTTTGACTTTGTATGACAAACATGCACCTTATGTGACAAGGAGGATTAATAGAAAACGACGAGTACCGTGGATGACTGAAGACATACTTAAGATGATGGGACGTAGAGACAAAGCACATAGAAAATTTAAAAAGACATTTGACTTGGACAGTTTGATAGAGTATAGGAGCCTTAGAAATAGGGTTAAACAGGAATTACGGAACTCAAAGATTAGGTACTTGAATTCGTTTATGACAAACAATAGACAAGACTCTAAATCACTTTGGCAGGGAATAAAAGAATTCGGGCTTGGCAAACAGAAATCGAATCCACAAATTGACTTACCATTGAATAATATAAATGACCATTTCGTTTCACACTCTAACCAACGCGACGAAGTTGTCATTGCTAATCACATCGATGATCTTGAAGAGCAGGTTACAAACTTAGATTTACCAATCACTGATCAATTCATTTCCATCCAATCTCAGAAGAAGACACTTTCAGAGCAATTCAACGTATTCATAGTAATGCTACGGGTGTAGACAAAATTCCTATTAAATTTATCAAGAAGATGTTATTTGCTGTTTTACCAACCATTACATACATTTTCAACAAGTCACTTGAAGAAGGCATTTTCCCTGAAAACTGGAAGTTTGCTCTGGTTCGCCCTCTAAATAAAGTTCCATCACCCAATAAAGTTGAGGATTTTAGACCAATCAGTATTTTACCTGCATTGTCCAAAGTGCTAGAAAGACTCATTCATGCTCAAGTTGTAAAATTTCTAGACAACAATAGTAAGCTTCATAACTTTCAATCAGGCTTTAGAAAATTCCATTCAACTGAGACAGCTCTGCTTCGTGTCACTGATGATATAAGGTTAGCTATGGACCAAAGAAAATGCACCATCCTCACCCTATTTGATTTTCTAAAGCATTCGATACTGTTGATCATACAGTCCTTCTGAATAAGTTGGCTATTCTTGGTTTCAGTCACAACTCGTTAGTTTGGTTTAAATCCTATCTATTAGGTAGTAAACAATGTGTATCTGTCGGTGACAAAAAGTCAACTTGGAAAAACGTTATGCATGGAGTACCACAAGGTTCAATTTTAGGCCTCTCCTCTTCACTTTGTATGCTAATGACCTTTCTTCCATTATCAAATTCTCCAGTTTCCATACTTATGCAGACGACCTTCAAATCTATTTAAGCTGTCCCATAACAAAAATAATGAAACAGTTGGAATAATGAATCAGGATATCATTCGATAGTAGAATGGACAAAGAAAAATGGCCTTAAGCTTAATCCCATCAAAACACAACCCATTATAATTGGATATTCTCGTCTTATAAACAATATTGACCTTGAATCGATTCACAAAATTAGTGTAGACGGTAATGACATTCCTTACTGTAGCTCAGTTAAAAATTTAGGCATTATTATGAATAATACTCTTGACTGGTCAGAACAAGTGAACAAAACTTGTAAAAGGTATTCTCAGCCATGCATGCATTGAAGAAAATGCACGATATCCTCCCTAGAAACATTAAATTATTATTGGTTCAATCTCTCATCTTCCCACATTTAATGTATTGTAATTCTGTTCTTAACGATATGCAAGTCACTCTGAATGATAAACTACAGCGTTGCCAAAATTATTGTCTACGTTTCGTCTACTCTCTCCAACGCCATGATCATATCACCCCAGCCCACATTGCTAGTTCAACATTAAAGCTTCCCGATCAGAGGCTTTTTCGAATAGTCAAGCTTGTTAGAGATATCTTGATATACGGTAATCCGAACTATTTTAAAGATGATTTCAAATTTGTCTCTGAAGGTAGGAGGATAGATGCTTCACATACTAGAACCGGAGAAAGTACTTTAAGGATACCCAATCATCGAACTACTATTTTCACAAAATCCTTCTTAGTCAGTGCCTGTCGTGCATGGAATGCACTTCCTGTTTCTATCAGGTCCATCGAGAGCCGAGCGAGCTTCATCCTAACTTTAAAAAAACATCTTTTGGAACAATGACTGAAACTGTCCGGCCCTAGAACGATCACATGACAACCATCCCCCACCCATCCCACAATACAAACCTTTAAACCATGTTATAGAACGAATTGTATATATATATATATATATATATATATAATATATATATATATAAACTCATGTTATTTCAATTATCCACTGCATACTGCTGTATATTACTGAAAGTTGATAACCCTGATCTACTTTCAGCCTACTTCATTTTATTAATCAATTATTTGATCTTATCTACCTAAATAATTATTTTACTCTATCAATTTTCTGTTTTTTTTCTCTTTAATATTCATATTGATTAAAACTTTTACAATATTCCCATTAATAAATAAATCCTTAGTTTAAATAACGAAATTAACGTTTTGGTAGAGAGTTAGTGGGGAGGATATTTTTAATATTCTTCCGAAGAATGGACATTGATATGTCCAAAGCTCCGCCAATTTATGTAGATGCATAACAATATGATTATTATCTATAGTTATTATATTACAAATGCTTTTTCATATCATATACAGTTCAATAATTATTTTCTTAGTCTATATTATGTAAATTCATCTATAATTTTGCTGTATTGTAAGCTATTGTATGTAAGTGTATAAGCCAGTATATATTGTAATCTACATAAATAAAGTACTCAATCAATCAATCAATCAATCCTCTTCTTCTTCTTCTTCATCTTCTTCTTCTTCTTTTTCTTCTTCTACCTATATCTAAAAGGCTAAGCCCCGACAAACTGAAATCACACCACAGCCCAAACTACTAAGCTAAAAACTTGAAATCTCGCACAATTGTTTATTGTAGCCTCAAAACATCCACTACAAAAGGATTTTCAGAAATATGCCCTCCCTGAGGGAGCTGGCCCCCCAAAATTTTCACTTTTTAACCGTCATTGCACGCAAAGTCATGAGGAACTTTCTCAACAATATTAAAGACTGGCTATTCCAATATCAAGATATAGAAAACTTTTTTATTCTATCCTGAAAACATACACGTTTCAGCTACCGGTACAATGCCATGTATTTATACTCCATAAATTTCCAAACTTTTTGTACTTTGTGATTTATATTTCCACTTAGCTCATGTTTTCTTATTAAGTTATAGTATTGTTTTAATATTACAAAATTCAACACTGCGCTTCTGCTTGTTTTTCTAATAAATTTTTATAGCTGTTCTTGCACATTATATGCACATTTGTACCGCAATGGCCGAAAATACTTTGCTTAGATTTTTTGAAATAGCAACTATATAATATTCGAAATATGTATTATAATATATGATACTGGCAGCGCCTATAAACAATTGCTGTCAGTTTAATTCTAAGATAAAATATTGTAATTTTTTGTTTGTATAAGAAAAAGGAGAATAAATTTCATTTTCATTTTCATTTTTCGTTCAGGTACGAAAAAAAATCAGATCTATGCAGAAAAATTCCAATCAGGAGCACAGGGGGGTTCAGGAGAGGGCACTTTTCGAAAATTTGATGTAAAATCACACTACAGCTCAAACTAATCGGCCTACAGACTTAAAACTTTGCAAATATTCTTCAAACATGCT
Organism: Nilaparvata lugens; assembly: GCF_014356525.2. NCBI lineage: Eukaryota > Metazoa > Arthropoda > Insecta > Hemiptera > Delphacidae > Nilaparvata > Nilaparvata lugens. Next base: position 99,681,138 of record NC_052505.1, on the reverse strand, counting down.
AGATGGCGCCTAAGAACGGATTTTGAGATATTTTGCCTCTAAGTATTTCAAAGGATGAAAAAGGATCCTATTAAGTAAGCTTATGGTAAGGTGAATGCCATATGGAACTGAGATAATTGACACATGATATTCTAACATATGTTGTAATCATTGGAAAGCTTAAAACAATTTCATCAATTAGATGATCGAATTGATTTTGCGTTGATTGAGAGCGCGAGTTTACCACGTGTTTTACGTGGTAAACGTTCTACAGATTTATAGTATTCCTGGTGATTGAGCCTTTTTATTCAGCGTTGTCTATTAATAATGAAGCTCAATTTACAACTAGCTTACCCAGCGAACTTCGTACCGCTAATGTATCTCATGTTACACTTGACTTTATTTGGTGAATCATGAAATTTATCTGACAATCAACATGTTCATTTACATCTCGATACGGACTTCCTATGTGCATTCATTATTCCGAAAACATATTATTCTTCTTAATCAATTGGTAGTAATATCTATCAGTAAAGTTTTCAATTAAAAAAAAAAAGGTTATACAGTATCAGTGTTTCAAAGAAAATATTCAATGTTCTCATAGCTGTAGATTGTCGATATATGGTCCAGGAAATATGCGATGTACGATGAATCACACAGAATTCCATATTCTTTCCATTTTAGAATGAATATAAGCTAAGCTAAATTCAAAACATTTTAAATTATTCTTTCATTCTTCAGTAATTGATGAATGCAATATGATACTATACAATATATATACAAGTATATATATATATATACTCTCTTTCATTAGGTGAATAATTTTTTCAACATTTTCCAGTTTCTCAATGATAGGCGAGTGATAATTATTTGTATAGGTTCTTAAGGAACCATTATCAACAGCTGGTAACAATCAATACACTTCAACTCCAAAATACCGTTTTATACCAGTACACAATAATTATCACAGGGTGATAGTTTATTACAGCTGGTAACTTTAGATGCTAAATCATATTATCACATAAATAATATAAAGAAAAATAAAATCTCAGTACCCTATTAGAAATATTTTATCACAACATGTTTCTAACATTTATGCCATTTTCAAGTGATATCACTTATATTTATATTACAAGTAGCCCTATACAGAAAAGACATATTATC
>NC_052505.1:99650872-99679895 GCF_014356525.2 Nilaparvata lugens | reverse complement strand
GAGTGAGAGCGGAGGATGAGAATAGAGAAAATATAACTCAAGATGTTAGACTGCATGACCGCTTCTAGCTTGTTGCTGTGTGCTTTCACGCTTACTTCATTAGTTCCAAGTGGCAAGCTAACCTCACTTTTTCAAATCGACTCTAAAAAAAATCCCTCTAATTACTTAAGGATAATAGACGTGTGAGACACCTTTATGACGCTTCCAGTGGTCTGAGTGGTGTACTATTTGAGACTTCATTAGTAATCCGTCACTATATACATTGGTGCATGCAATTTATATTGTAGTTCATTTTTTAAAATATCATTTGGGTACATTAGAAAAGTCCAGAACCAATTTCTTCATGCAAATTTTCTTGTGCTAGATACAGAGTGGCCCGAAAACCTCGTATTTTCGGCTAATTCTCCAGTTTTCAGCTATTTCTGCCAAATATCGTAATCAGACAAAAAAAATTTGCTATCGCCTTTTTTAGATTACAAAATCTGAATAAAATGAGATCATTCGGAACTCTCTATCTCCGATGAGTACTGAGTTATGATTTTTCAAAAATGAGTGAAATTTGAAGGGAAAATCAATTTTGATGAATTTCAGTTTTTTGATCAACAATATCTTCCGATTGTTAACATTTAGATGTATAATCAAAATCCCTCGAGGCGTATTTTTGTGCTCTACAATCTGAGAGCAGGGAGAGCGCTCTATCTCAGATAGATTTCCAGGTACACTTGACAACAATGCTCCTTGTATGTGAAAAAACACCTAATTTTCAGCTTCAACCATCATCACCAACTACATTGTCCTCACATTGATATTTCGCACAGTGACTTAAGCTCATGAGATCATGTTCTATGAGAATCACCCATTAGATGCACTTCATTTCAGTATTTCCTAATGGAGAGGCGCGCTTAAGGACACCTCAAGGATCAAAATTTCAAATACTTATAACTTTTGACGCAATGCTCAGATTTCATCGCACTACACTTCATTCTTCTCGGCTCGTCAAGGCGGTCCACAATCATGCATCATTAGTCAAATTCAGGTTTTTGGGCCACCCTGTATCTAGCACAAGGAAATTTCGCATGAAGAAATTGGTTCTGGACTTCTCTTATGTTCCCAAATAATATATTGAAAAATCAGAACTACAATATAAACTGTAGCACACCCCCTTTTTATGTCTCTATTGACTGGACTATAGGCCAAGCTTATACTGTTATCTAAACTAAGATATTAAACTGTTAACTATCTAAACTACCTATGCCAACATCCTAAGCTATGAGCAAATGACTAATACCAATGAGTAAGGCAAGTTACACACATATCGATTTTCGAAGGTACAATTTTTTGCCGTCCTTATAAATTGTATTTAGGGATGTCAATCCCGGGATCCCGGTCCATTACTGATACCCAACAATCCCGGGATTCCTCAGCTTTCAATCCCGGGATTTTCGGGATTAGAAAACCTGGAATTGTGAATAATATTTTTCCAAAAAAATTCAATATAGAGTTCATCTACAGTGATGAATATGAGTTTTGCTTGACTAATTTATTGTTCTATGGCTCAACTCACACTTACGCGACTCAGGTCGAGAAGAGACTCGACTCTAGTCGTGGGCATGTGTTTAGAATGTGGAGGTCGTGGAGACTAGAATCGACTGGTCTGAGTGTCACCATTTGGAAATACAGCTCTCTACTAGAGTCGAGTCCTTCTCGACCTGAGTCGCGTAGTGTGTTGAGCCCTTAGTGTTGACTAATTTATTCTACAGGCACAGCCTACAGTTGCATATACATAATAATTATACTGTCTCTGTACTGGCTAAAGAATTCACATAATGGGTTGGCGTCATTCTCAGAATGGTTGTTGATCGGTTTCAAGCCTCTACGTTTGTTTTTGTTTACACAAGAAATTTAATTCTATACTTAAGAATCCTATTCTTTATTGAAAATTCCATTCTATATTAAAAATTTTTTCTATATTAATAATTCTATTCTCTATTACAATATTTATTCACTGGTCTAGACGGCGCAATATTTGCAATGGTGCTGGTGTAATTACCTTGAAATCCACTCAGAACTTTGAAAAGACTTCAGAAATCAGAAATAAACAAGCACCATCTATTAGCTCTTTCATTTCATTTCATTTTTTTTCATCCCACTGACCACCTATGAAAGGGGTATAAGGATTTGTCAATTATAATCTAAGTCGTCAATCTTATCTGTCTAATGATTCATCATATGTATCCTCTCTTTCTCTATCATAAGTAGAATAGCTAGTTGAAGTGATAATACAGTTTGCTCTACAAGATTTCATCTAGTAGTGGTACAGCTTTTGAAAAAAGTTACTCCTAATCTTGAAAACTTTCATAGGAATAGAATGTTTAATTTTAATATGTTTCCTAAGTAATGTTTCATTTAAATAATATCCTCTCCCTCTATAATGAGCCCTTTTTCATCTCCACACACTGTCACTGAACATGTAATTGAGAAGGAACAATTAGTTAAAAATGCTTGAAACTGATTTTTGGCAATCCCGGAATCAGTCCTGGGATCCCGGGATTGATATTAGATAATCCTGAAATACCGGGATTGGAAATCAGTCCCGGGATTGACATCCCTAATAATGTATTGGATTAAACAAGATCTCTCTAATCTGATTGCATAAAATGACGGAAAAATATCATCTGATGATGTGGAACAGATTATGTTTGTCAAGTTACAATCTGGTGGAATTCATAAGGATGGCAAAACATCGAACGTCCCAAAATCGAAGTATGAGAGGCCTAGATGCAAGTCACACTCTCCACTTTTCCAAATTTTTGGGAAACCGCAAAACTGTTTCATGATGATAAATAGGATATTGTTGTAAGTTTTTTTCAAGCAAAGCTTGAAACCATACAACTACTTGCACACAGCTTCAATAAGTTGTTGAATTAAATAAAACAGGAATTTAACTTCAAAATACACAAAGTGTGAGTTTTGTAGCAAAATTGGTTAAATGTGAATTTTGAAGCAAACTTACATGGAGAATGTAAGTTTTGTACCAAAGTAAAAAGTAAATTCGTATGGCTTTTGTTGGTGGGGAGTCCCTTGCGGGAAGGTCACACCGCTTGAATATATAATTTAAGCCGTCAATGGGCCTTACGACTGTCATACTTCAGCCGGGACCGACAGTTTAACGTGCCTATCCGATAACACGGGAGTGATCTGGTTAAAAAACTTTTGGTATTGAGAGGGTTTGAACCCGGGATCTCTGTGCTGCTACGCAAGCACTCTATCCACTAGACCACGGATCACTCCAGTTTTGTACCAAAATAGATGGGATACAACTAGAACCAAGAAAAATAAATCTCAAGTGATTTGTGATAACATTCTTACCAGGAGGAATAACCATGGAAAATATAAACAAGAGTATTTTCATAAATGTTTAATACATAGTAAAAAAACTGTCCATAGCAGTAGAAATTAATAAGCTTGAAATATTATTAGTCATTTCTGTTTGACATCAAACATTGCTATGATTCATTCTGGAAAAGGCTCTCAAGACTATTCTTCAACCTCATGAAAAATAACAAGTATTTACATACATTTCAAATACATTATGAAAAAACTGTTCATAGTAGTAGAAATAAGAATGACATAATTATTATTGTTCATCATTTTTGTATGACATCAAACATTGATGTAATTTATTTCCTGAAACGGCTCACATGTTGGCTCTTCTTCATCTTCATCAATAATTTTTCTATAGAAAATCAACTCTTTATTTTGCCTCCACTGATCACCGTAGTGTTTTTTCAACAAATTATCAAATCGTCCTTTTTGTTGTTTTAATGAGTTAGATTTTGGAATGATGAGTGGTTCCATATTGAATATCACCATGCTTTTTTGCAGCATTTCGCTTCCACTTATCAAGAGATATTTTCTTCTCTCTAGTCAGTCCAGTAGAAATCTTGACTTGTTCTTCCATTGAATTCCTTACTACTTGGATATTGAACTAATTCAAAATAATAAATAAACAAATTGAAGTGGACGATCAAAACAAATGAATCTAACCAACAAAAGTGCAGACCGAAACAGAGCAATGAACTGAGCACACCCATGATGCTTTGCAACCTTCAGATGCCCTGTGATTGGCTTAACTGGAGAGTGTGAGTTTTGCTGCAAAACATCGACTGGTGAATGTGACTTTTGATCCAATCCAAATCGTGATTTTCAATATAATTTTTAGGTCTGTAAAAGTGAGTTTTGCTACAAAACAACCAGACAGTCTGATTCCCCTTTAAAATACGAACACAGCCATATAAATAGCTCAATTTCTCAAAAAATGGAGAATGTGACTTTTGCATCTAGGCCCCTCGTATGTTTAACTGGCTTAGAATTTGTTTAAGTGAGATTTTAGACTCAGCATATAATTGGACTTGATTTGCTTTCCTTGTCAGACATTCGACAAAGATGATTGAAGCTCCATGGTTTTTCAACTTCAAAATGAGTACACCCTTTTTCAATTGCGCCAAATTGTTTATATAGCTTTTTGTAGGATATGTAGTCTATTTATACAAAATTTCAAGTTAATCATTCCAGTAGTTGAGACGTGATGATGCGTCATTCGTGAATTTCCTATCCCGTACGTGTATCAGCAAATTCTTTCCTTGTTACTTTCCTTGCCCTATTACCATAGGTAAGGAAAGTATTGCTTTCCGAAAAAATTAAGGTACCGTACCCCAATTTCTAAATTTCTATATGTTTCAAGGTCCCCTGAGTCCAAAAAAGTGGTTTTTGGGTATTGGTCTGTAGGTGTTGTGGTGGTGTGTGTGTGTGTGTTGTGTGTGTGTGTGTGTGTGTGTGTGTGTTGGGTGTGTGTGTGTGTGGTGTGTGTGTGTGGTGTGTGTGTGTGGTGGTTGTGTGTGTGTGTGGTGTGTGTGTGTGTGTGTGTGTGTGTGTGTGTGTTGTGTGTGTGTGTGTGTGTGTGTGTGTGTGGTGTGTGTGTGTGTGGCGTGTGTGTGGGGTGGTGTGTTGTGTGTGTGTGGTGTGTGTGTGTGTTGTGTGTGTGTGTGTGTGTGTGTGTGTGTGTGGTGTGTGTGTGTGTGTGTGTGTGTGTGTGGTGTGTGTGTGTGTGTGTGTGTGTGTGTGTGTGGTGTGTGGTGTGTGTGTGTGTGTGTGTGTGTGTGTGTGTGTGTGTATGAGTGTATGTGCGTCTGTGTACACGATATCTCATCTCCCAATTAACGGATGACTATAAGGATCCGACACGAACAATTTCGATCAAATTCAATTACAGATGGCGGCTAAAATGGCGGAAATGTTGTCAAAAACAGGGTTTTTCACGATTTTCTTAAAAACGGCTCCAACGATTTTGTTCAAATTTATACCTAAAATAGACATTGATAAGCTCTATCAACTGCCACAAGTCCCATGTCTGTAAAAATTCAAGGAGCTCCGCCCCATCTATGCAAAGTTTGATTTTATATTCTCAATTATCATGCTTCGAATAGAATTTAAACGAAAAACTCTAAGTGGAAAAGATTGAGCATGAAAATCTCTACAATTAATGTTCAGTAACATTTTCACCTAAAATTGAAAATAAGCTCGAAATTCTAAAAAAATGTTCTTATTTCAATTCCAAACTGTTGATTCTATTAGATCATTCACTATGGAGAGATAGCAGACTTCGTGTGTCTCCAGTGTTATTGTCCTGTCACCAGCTGTCTGGATCTTCCAATAGATCTAGACTTGAGATGCGCGGGAACACTAGCGTCAGGTGATAAATTTTCATAATGGCAAGGAAAGTTTGTGAGTGCGCCACACCAGATTTTTTTATTTTTAAATAACTAGAAAGAATCATATTCAAGTGATAATTGAGTAGATATTTCTTATCATTTATTAATTCAAGTCATTCAAATTCAAAATTCATAGTTTTCATGTTTATTGGACTAAAATTTGTAAAAATTGTACACGTGAAATTCTAACCTTATCTTGGACTTTGTCACCTATAAATTTGGAAGAAAAATATCACAAGGACTACCTTATATTTTATCCTCTATAATATTATTGCATTAGTGTCATTTGCATTGTGAATAAATAAATGATTATTCTATAGACTAGCAAATGACCTAGTCTCCGCGAGGGTCTAATTGAAAACTTGACAAACTGAAAACTTGACGTACCGAAATCTGAAGACTTTTTGTGTGTGTGTGTGTGTGTGTGAGAGAGAGAGAGAGAGTGTGTGGTGTGTGTGTGTGTGTGGTGTGAGAGAGAGAGGAGAGAGAGAGAGAGAGAGAGGTGTGGGTGTGTGTGTGTGTGTGTGTGTGTTGTGTGTATGAGTGTATGTGCATCTGTGTACACGATATCTCATCTCCCAATTAACGGAATGACTTGAATTTTAGAACATAAGGTCCTTACATTACAAGGATCCGACACGAACAATTTCGATCAAATGCAATTCAAGATGGCGGCTAAAATGACGAAAATGTTGTCAGAAACAGGATTTTATCGAAAACAGCTCCAACGATTTTGATCAAATTTCTACTTAAAATAGTCATTGATAAGCTCTATCAACTGCCACAAGTCACATACCTGTAAAGATTTCAGGAGGTCCACCTCATCTATGCAAAGTTTGATTTTAGATTCTCAATTATCAGGCTTCAGATACAATTTAACAAAAAAAATCAAGTGGAAAAGATTAATCATGAAAATCTTCACAATTAATGTCCATTAACATTTTCACCTAAAATTGAAAATGAGCTCGAAATTTGAGAAAATGTGATTATTTCAATTGCAAACTGTTGGCAACTGTTGGTTCTATTAAATCATTCACTATGAAGAGATAGCAGACATCGTGTGTCTCCAGCGATATTGTCCTGTCACCAGCTGTCTTAGATTTTTGAATAGTAGACTTGAGATGCGCGTGAACACTAGCGTTGTGTGAGTGCGCCACACCAGATTTTTTCCCAAGGTTTTTCAAGAATTACTCTCAACTGAACAGCTGTTCTGTAATAAAACCAAGCTCCTGAAGCTGGTTCATGACAGTTACTACTGCTTCTGAACTCTTATTCTTCTTTTTCATTTCTTGTTCTCCTTGTTCATCTTGTTCTTGGTGCTGTCATAACAGTTAGTGCTGCTGCAGAGATATTGTTCTTCTTTTTCATTCCTTGTTCATTATCTTGTTCTTGGTGCTGAGTCTTGTTTAAGACACATTTGCAATCAACAATGGCTACCTTGCCATTTTTTGCGGCAATACGGCGAGTTGGCCAGCTTGTTAAAAGCTTGTCTAATGATCTCGGGTCTTGCGCGCAGTAATCAGTGTTGTTTTAACAGCCGCGGTACTCGACAAATGACTGGAAAGAGTGAGAGAGGAAGGAAGGAGAAAGAAAAGGAGGAGGATAGAGAGAGGAAGAAAATAAAGAGAATAAGATGGGAGGAGGGAAATGAAATTTACTTGAAGTGGACTACATTCATTGAATTTGATAGAACCATAAAAGAGATAGAATGTTTGAACTTCAATTAGTTACAGCTACAAGGAGGAACATGTACAATATTATCATTCTACAATCCAATCATCCTACAGGAATGAAATCTTAAAAATCTGGTATGGCGCACTCACTCAACTTTCCTTGCCGTTATGAAGATTTCGGCAAAAACCGCCATGTGTGTCTCCGGCGTAGTAAAATTCGAGTTTTCGAAAATATAATTTAAAATTGATCAGCTGACAAGATCTCTTCTCTGCTATCTCTTCCAGTGATTATTCAATAGAATAAACAGTTGCCTCTCTCATTAAGTTGGCATTGAATAATAATATTTTCTCGAATTTCGAGCTTATCTTAATTTAAGGTGAAAATGTTACAGGACATTAATTGTAAAGATTTTCATGCTATCTCTCCCGTTTGAAATTTTTTGTTCAAATTGTTTCTGAAGCCTGATAATTGGGAATCTAAAATCAAACTTTGCATAGATGGGGCGGAGCTCCTGAAATTTTCACAGATATGCGATTGTGGCAGTTGATAAAGAATATCGATGACTATTTAGGGTATAAATTTGATCGGAATCGTTGAAGCTGTTTTTGAGAAAATTGTGATAAACCCAGTTTTTGACATCGTTTTCGCCATTTTAGCCGCTATATTGAATTGCATTTGATCGGAGTGGTTAGTTTTTGATCCTTATTGTAAGGACCTCAAGTTCCCAATAATTCCAAGTCCAATTGTGAATTGGCAGATGAGATATCGTGTACCTTAATTTTTTTGGAAAGCAATAGCCTTACTTTCCTTACCTATGGTAATAGTGCAAGGAAAGAAAAATAAATTTTTATTAATTAGAAGTTAGTTGAGGGAAAAAAGAGATAGTTTAAAATAAAAGAGCAATATTAGTAGAGGGAGCATATAAAAGGAGGTGGAAATCATTAAGATGAGGAGAAGGAAATAAAAAGTAATGAGAAAAACAGGGAAAAGGAGGCGGAGGAGGATGAGGAATGCGTTGTAGAGATTGGAAATTTAATACTTGTTTATATCTATTTTTTCAATTATACGTTAATATTCATGAACACTATTACTATGAATGAGTCATTCGAGCAGCTTTGACGTAAGTCTTTTGTGTGTTCAAAAAGTGTATGACAACTGGAATTAATCTTTTGAAAAATGGAACCTTTCTGATCTGAGCTCAATTTGGGACAGGTATAGTACATGTGAAGTGTATGTGAATGAATGGAGAAAGAAGAAATCATGGAAATTCTCATTGTTATCTTTGACATATATTATTGTTTATTCCATGAAAGATAATATTCATTTCCAGAGAAAAATTCTCAATTAATGCTTGTTTCAAAAGTGAAATTGGATCAATATAGTTTACTCAAATTGGAACACAAAACTTCAAATAAATAAAAACTTCTCAATAGAAAATGGATGAGTTTAAAAACAAAATGGCGGAATACTGTTACACTCTGCATGTCTGTGATTGGACGATTCAAGTCTCTCCAACTTGAGCAGTCAACAATAGGAGTCGAGCTATCAGTCTACATGTTTAACCTTTTCGCCGACAGATAGCAGTAGTGGTTTCATTTTGCATTATTTACATTTTGTTGTATGATTGCTTAGACCAGTTATGCTTAATAATTGATCTGAACATTGATCCAGTTAACACTCTAATTTTAATCGATTTTTCAATGTTATATCAAGACAATGTAATCAGCGGTTACATTTAACAACGGTTACATTTCGATCGGCGTTGGAGTAACCGCTGCTTCCAGAATATTCTTCTTCTCAGCCTGACATCCTCTTTCTTCCATCTTCTTCTATATCCATAGGTTTCGTGACTATCGGCTCTTCTATAGGCAACACAAACACAATTTTCCATCAACACTATATCTACAGGACTATGATTAGTGAGTTATTTTTTAGTCACATTTTCCACTTACTCTATAATTCTATCTCTATATGTCTCACTCTCTCACTACCTCTTACTCTTCTACTTCCTCTATCTCTATTTTCGCTCCTAATTCTTTCTCTCTTTGTCTCTCCTATCTCTCTTTTATCGACATCAATTTAAGATGAAAATCTTTGAAGAACACATTACACATCAAAAGACGCGTGTACCGACATTGAATTTTTCTTCTTCTTCCTTTTCTTCTCCTTTCTTCAAAGCCCCATCTTCTTTTTCTTTCTTCCCAAGTTCAAATTCTATACCTTGAATGGCCTTCAAATACTTCTGATAAAGCGAATTATATCTGAATTATATCAAACGATAAATTAATCTCGAGAGCACTGTTCTCCATCTTCTTGTCATGAGAAGCATATCTCAGTAATATTTGCAAATATTGACAACAGGGTTAACAGCTTGACGAAGATTGTCAGTTTGGTGTTAGGGTGAGCATACCAGACCAGCAGTATACCGGATTCGATTCCCGGGTTGCGAATAATTTTTGGATAGTAGCTCTCATTGAATTTCCGTCTGGCTGTAAACCCTGTTGTCAATATTTGCAGTGGCTGAAGCTTATTTACAGCATTTTATCTGGATTCTCGTTTGAAAAATAAATTTATTAAAATCATTTTGAATAAGTGCAGTTTCTAATCAATAGATGCATCTGTATCATAGTGTCAATAATTGTCTTAGGTATGAATAACTGAGGAGAATGCTGGACCTTTTTTATCAGAATTTTTAACAGTTTTCAAGACTGGGTACAAACTTTTTGTGTAGTTGAGGAGTTGATATTGTGGTAATTATTCATATTGAATGAAAAAGACTAACCGTAACGGTCTTTCTAAGTATCAATAAATCTGGGGTTTTTTCTTAATCTGTTTCATTCAACTGGTACAAAGCATTGACCATTATGAAGGCACAAAGTAGAAGGAATTTTCTTCTCTGTGATGAAGGCTAAAAATCTGGTGTGGCGCACCTCACACATCTTTCCTGCCGTTATGAAAATTGATCACCTGACGCTAGTGTTCCACGCATCTCAAGTTTACTATGCAAAGATTTGAGCCAGCTGGGACACTGGGCATAACGCTGGAGACACAAGAGGTCTGCTATCTCTTCATAGTGGATCATTTAATAGAATCAACAGTTGCCAACAGTTGCGATTGGATAATAACATTTTCTCGAATTTCGAGCTTATTTTTAATTTTAGGTGAAAATGTACTGAACATTAATTGTATAGATTCTCATGCTCAATCTTTTCCACTCGGAATTTTTTGTTAATGTATCTGAAGCCTGATATGAGAATCTAAAATCAAACTTTGCATAGAACTATGTTCGTGTCGGATCTCATATTGTAAGGATCTAAGTTTCAAATTTCAAGTCATTCCGTAATTGGGAGATGAGATATCGTGTACACAGACGCACATACACTCACAACCACACACACACACACAACACACACACCAAACACACACACACACACACACCACACACACACACACACCACACACCACACCCACACCACACACACAACACACACACCCACACACACACACACACACACACACACACACACACACACCACACACACACATACCACACACACACACACACACACACACCACACCACACACAACACAAACACACACATACAGTCCAATACCCAAAAACCACTTTTTTGGACTCAGGGTACCTTGAAACGTATAGAAATTTAGAAATTTAGGTACCTTAATTTTTTTCGGAAAGCAATACTCTCCTTACCTATGGTAATACATAGGGCAAGGAAAGTAAAAATAGTCAAGAAGAGCAATTACCTAGGCTACAAATGAGACTAAACAACAAAACTAGGCTCAAACAGAGAGGCTAAACAACAAAAATGTGTTCAGAGTTCAGAGAGTCTAAACAACAAAGATTAGACTCATATAAGGATCAAAAACTCAACACAAGGAATTAAAAAGTCTCAAAAAACAAAAATAATTCAACAAAGCCTCCTTGAAGGCTGGACATGAATAAAATAATCCAAACATGTTTCCAGCAACAGGTTACTCGGCTTATTAACCGGTTATTTGGTTTGAGAGTCGGTTACTTTGAAGTGCCTATTCACAGAACAGCTATTAACTGACTCCAAGTCTCTAATAATGTTTGTTTTGTTCAGTGCGTCTTGATTCGTTCAAGTTAATAGCATTTAAGTGCTATTATAAATGTGTGTGTTTTCAAGCCAGAGGTTGCGTCATTTTAAGGTTGTAACGCTTCATTGTGTGGAGGGATATGATTCAAGTTCGATTATCATTTATCCATTCATTTATTCGAATAGGATAAGGAGAGATATGATGCTTCAATTATCATTTATTAGTTTCTTAAAGATGGTACAATCAAGAGGGATATTTTTCCATCCATTTATTTGTGTATTCATGATAATACTCATAGTAATGATAATACTAATCGACCGAACAAAGTGAGGTCTAAGATTCAAGTCGACGGTTTGGCATTTCTCTAAATGTTTAAATGTTTATATATTTATATGTTGCGCATTTACGGCGAAACGCGGTGATAGATTTCCATGAAATTTGACAAGTATGTTCCTTTAAATTGCGCGTCGACGTATATACAAAATTTTTGGAAATTTTGCATTTCAAGGATAATATGAAAGGAGAAAGGAGCCTCCTTCATACGCCAATATTAGAGTAAAAATCAGACTATAGAATTATTCATCATAAATCAGCTGACAAGTGATTAAACAGATGTGTGGAGAAGCCAGTCTATTACTGTATTTGTTTAAGGTCTATAGTTTCAATCAAAGACATTAAAGAGGTATGCATCTTCAAGCTGGGTTTACACCAAGTTATTAACAAAATGGTTATAACTTGATCCTATAGATTCTATTAGATGAACGGAAGTTGACAAACACATAGGTTCATCATGTGTATGTTGAGCTATGTTCAATCTAATATAATCTAAAAGGATTGAGTTATTAACATTTTGTTTATAACTTTGGTTTAGTCGTAGCTTCAAGGTCTTTGGTTTCAATATTTTGTTTTGAAGTCATGGTATTATTATGCGTGCCTATCATTATCAATATCCTCACATTCGAAAGAACTAATTTAATAGGTGAATAAAAATAAAAAAATGAACTAAATAATGCAGGAGAAATTATAATATTTTTGATTCTAAAAAATTAATTCCCATCAGATAGAAAGATCATCACGGAACTGAATGAATTATATCATATGGAATATAAATTCAAACGTGAATTGAGTTTGTTAACATTTAAAACAGTTGACATCTGGTACTTGTGGATGAGAATACTGCGTGAGGTCTACTGTTCACAGAACTACTAGTAATCATAGAGAAACAATAGTGTAAGTAACTTATGTGACTTATGCTATTGTTTCTCTATGATACAATCAAGACAGATATGATGCTTCAAATGATGGTTCAATTATCATTTATCTGTTTATTGTTGACAAGCCGGAAACCCATGCTCTGCAAGGATTCAATCAAAAGCTTGACAAACTGAAATTTTGACCTCCTGGAATCTTGAAGAGTTGAAAATAGGCCTATAACCATCCTCAGTAAATTAAGAATCTATATGCAAAATTTTAAGTTAATCAGTTGAGTAGATCAGACGTGATGATGCGTCAAACATAATTTTTCTATCCCGTTCGTGTATAAGCCGGTTCTTTCCTTTATTATAGTAAAGATAATACATTATGGAGGATATTATGCTTCAAATGATGATTCAATTATAATTTATTCTTTTATTTAACTGTCAGCGAAATGGCACTGATTCATTCACTCATTCATAATCAACATAAAAAAGTATACTGAACCAAAAAATGTTCAAATTTGGCATGTATGTTCAGTTGGTTCTCTATAAGCGCACTGAGGAATTGGGAAAAATTCAAAGATACACTCAAAATTTGCCTTTTTCCAGCGTTTTCTCAACTTTTTGGGAACTAGTTGAGAGAAAATTTTCAAATTCAGTACAAGGTGTACAATGCTTGAGGTGTAGTTGTTGAAAAACTTAAAAATTACGCCCGAAATCAGCGTTATTCAAATTGAAGAATAATCTATTCTATAATAAAGTAAAGAACTGGATTATAGTAAAAACGGGATAGGAAAATTATGTTTGGCGCATCATCACGTCTCAACTACTGGACTGATTTACTTGAAATTTATTATTTCATGGCAATTACAGATCATAATTATAATAAATATAATTTATAAATCAAAATAATTTATAAATTCTGCATAATTAATTAGTTGTCCCTTAATTAACCGAGGAGGTTTATAAGCGTATTTTCAATTATTCAAGTTTTCAGTTAGCCGAGTTAAAAATAGACCCTTGCGGAGCACCGGTTACCGGTTACCGGCTATACTTCAACTTCTCCCACCATTTATTTATTCATATATTGACAATAATACGATGTGGGAACATTGTAGATTGTTTTATTTCATGCTTTATTGTAAAACATTTCCAATTTTTCTAACGAAATCCTTTTTGTTTGTTTTCTCAGGTACCTCTCTACTGGACAACATCGCCTGTCAACAAAGGATAGCCTCCCTCCACCAGGATATCCTCCAGGATGACAGCTCTCCTCACGGGTCACACTAGTCACGTGGGTCGTGACGTCACACAATGCAATCACAGAATGAAACAATTGTTTCTCCCAGAACTGAATAATTTCGCAACAAATTGTTCCTTTGTTATGAATCTGTCAACCATTTTGCATTGCGAACAAAGTGTAACGAATTGTACTGTTTATAGCAGCGGTCCGTACTGTATTTAGCATTGTTTCTACAGATTACGATATACTATAGCAAAAACGACATCAACCAATATATATAACTATAATAATAATTATTGTGGGTCGCAAAAACTGTATAGTAATGATGACTGAAGAGGCATTTGTATGCAAGATTTTCAAGATCTATAGTTACAGAAATTATATTATTTGTCATGCTTTCAAAACGTTTGTATTATCTACTGTAGAGTTCTAAGATCTATAGAGAGGTCCACGTTACAATGGCAGTGGAGAAAGATAGGAAAATCACGTTGCCGATCCTCTGTTTTGTCAATGCCTTCTATAGACGGTAGATGATACAGGTCTATTGATGTAATATTAACGGTTCATTCTCCTTTAAAATAATCAATTAAATGTTTCAATAATTCCATAATGAATTTTCATAATTGAGATGAAATATTTTGTTAATTAATTAACAATTTCACATTATTAAAAGACGATCAGGCAACAGAGCAAAGCGAGAAAGAGATAGCGCTATCCGCTTTGTTGAATGATAGTCAAGGATAGCAATACCATTGCTAATCTAACACTGACATTATAACGTGGACCGCACTATTATAGTTTTTCACAGATTATTCTGATAAAAACTACTGAGTCATTGCAACCGATACTACGATACAGGCTACACGAATAACCGCAATCATACAGTTAACTGTTAACTAGTCTGTCAAACAGACTCAACTGTTAACTAATAGTTAAATAATGTTGAGACAGATCCCTGGATCCTCATGTTTTTCACAGATTTTTCTGATCAAAACTACTGAGTCATTGCAGCCGATACTACGATATAGGCTACACGAATAACCGCAATCATACAGTTAACTGTTAACTAGTCTGTCAAACAGACTCAACTGTTAACTAATAGTTAAATACTGTTGAGTCAGATCCCTGGATCCTCATGTTTTTCACAGATTATTCTGATCAAAACTACTGAGTCATTGCAACCGATACCACAATGTACACGAATAACCGCAATCATACAGTTAACTGTTAACTAGTCTGTCAAACAGACTCAACTGTTAACTAATAGTTAAATAATGTTGAGTCAGATCCCTGGATCCTCATGTTTTTCACAGATTATTCTGATCAAAACTACTGAGTCATTGCAACCGATACTACGATATAGGCTACACGAATAACCGCAATCATACAGTTAACTGTTAACTAGTCTGTCAAACAGACTCAACTGTTAACTAATAGTTAATAATGTTGAGTCAGATCCCTGGATCCTCATGCTTTTCAAAGATTATTCTGATCAAAACTACTGAGTCATTGCAACCGATACTACTATATGGGCTACACAAATAACCGCAATCATAGTTTCATTGAGTTAACTAACAGTTGACTGTTAACTGATGGTTAAATGTGGAGTTAGAACCCTGGAGCATGAAGGTTAATCTTACGGAAGACATAAGATCTTCCACTTCAAACTTTCAGAATCTCTTTGCAATTACATCAAATGTTTCACATTCAATCAAAGCTAACACATTAAAGGGAATTTAATTTTAACTGATAATTAATTATAACTGTGGACTTAAATCAGTTGAAGGCCACCTTAATTGCATTAAACCATTGAACGGTGAAACGTAATTGTTCGCAGTCGACTATACCAATTGTTATTCCAGTTTAATTATGACAGCTCAATGAATCCGCTATGATTTTTATAGCACTTTGTTCATAGTTTATTGTCTCTATTGAGATTAGTCGTTGAGGTGGATAGAGGTTAAATTAACTGTAACAAAGTAGCTTCCATAGTGACATTGACTAAGCCTTGTTTCTATAGTCTAACCAGAAGTATTGTCTGATCAATTTGTGTAAACAAGCACTGAGATAATAATATATCTCTGAGTAGATCTTTTTGAATCACAGTTTTTCTTTGAATGTATTGTCTGATCAATTTGTGTAAACAAGCATTGAGATAATAATATATTCTCTGAGTAGATCTTTTTGAATCACAGTTTTTCTTTGAATGCAGTTCAACATTCTTTCCAAATTTAAATTATGGTAGAGTTTAATTACTGAAGTCTTCACAGGCAATACATCATAACATAGACTAATCATAGAATATACTGACTAGTTCCATTTACATCGAATTTCAATACTGAAACATGTCTCTTACATCCAATGTTTCAACTATTCTATTTCAAGCAAGCATATTATATTTCTATCAATTACATTGGATATTGAAGATATATTTTCTGTGTGGTTCTTTTAAACCACAGTTTCTCATCGAATGCAGTTCATCATTTGTTTAAAAATTCAAGCTATGGAAATGTATACATCAGCTTCTTGAATTAATAGTTTTTGAACAAATGTTTTGGCAAACCAAAATCAAACAAATTCCAAAATCCTTGCTACAATATTGAGAATACCAAATACGCAACAGCAAATATTATAGCATAGGAAAAAATATCATAATCCGAATCACAATGAGAAAGAGCGTTTATGTTGCAAATTTAACTGTGAACTCAAGCAGATAGTCCTTGTAGTTATTTACGTGAAGCTATGTGACGACGCTGGTAGTCTCTCATACTGTGCCGTTCTTGCACTCTCACCCCTTAAAATACAGTAATCATAGTAATAATGTAAAATAGTAATATGTATAGTAATAATAGTGATATAAAACTATATTTGGTCTGTTGTTATCACTGAAACCAAAACTAATCAAAAACAGTAATATAAATAGTAAACGTCAGTAATTACTGACGTTTACTATTTATTATTACTGTTTTTGATTAGTTTTGGTTTCAGTGATAACAACAGACCAATATAGTTTTATATCACTATTATTACTATACATATTACTATTTTACATTATTACTATGATTACTTTATTTTAAGGGGTGAGAGTGTAAGAACGGCACAGTATGAGAGACTACCAGCGTCACATATAGCTTCACGTAGAATAACTACTAGGACTATCGGCTTGAGTTCACAGTTAAATTTGCAACATAAACGCTCTTTCTCATTGTGATTCGGATTATGATATTTTTTCCTATGCTATAATATTTGCTGTTGCGTATTTGGTATTCTCAATATTGTAGCAAGGATTTTGGAATTTGTTTGATTTTGGTTTGCCAAAACATTTGTTCAAAAACTATTAATTCAAGAAGCTGATGTATACATTTCCATAGCTTGAATTTTTAAACAAATGATGAACTGCATTCGATGAGAAACTGTGGTTTAAAAGAACCACACAGAAATATATCTTCAATATCCAATGTAATTGATAGAAATATTATAATATGCTTGCTTGAAATAGAATAGTTGAAACATTGGATGTAAATGAGACATGTTTCAGTATTGAAATTCGATGTAAATGGAACTAGTCAGTATATTCTATGATTAGTCTATGTTATGATGTATTGCCTGTGAAGACTTCAGTAATTAAACTCTACCATAATTTAAATTTGGAAAGAAATGTTGAACTGCATTCAAAGAAAAACTGTGATTCAAAAAGATCTACTCAGAGAATATATTATTATCTCAATGCTTGTTTACACAAATTGATCAGACAATACATTCAAAGAAAAACTGTGATTCAAAAAGATCTACTCAGAGAATATATTATTATCTCAGTGCTTGTTTACACAAATTGATCAGACAATACTTCTGGTTAGACTATAGAAACAATGGCTTAGTCAATGTCACTATTGGAAGCTACTTTGTTACAGTTAATTTAACCTCTATCCACCTCAACGACTAATCTCAATAAAGACAATAAACTATGAACAAAGTGCTATAAAAATCATAGCGGATTCATTGAGCTGTCATAATTAAACTGGAATAACAATTGGTATAGTCGACTGCGAACAATTACGTTTCACCGTTCAATGGTTTAATGCAATTAAGGTGACCTTCAACTGATTTAAGTCCACAGTTTAATTATCAGTTAAAATTAAATTCCCTTTAATGTGTTAGCTTTGATTGAATGTGAAACATTTGATGTAATTGCAAAGAGATTCTGAAAGTTTGAAGTGGAAGATCTTATGTCTTCCGTAAGATTAACCTTCATGCTCCAGGTTCTAACTCCACATTTAACCATCAGTTAACAGTCAACTGTTAGTTAACTCAATGAAACTATGATTGCGGTTATTTGTGTAGCCCATATAGTAGTATCGGTTGCAATGACTCAGTAGTTTTGATCAGAATAATCTGTGAAAAGCATGAGGATCCAGGGATCTGACTCAACATTATTTAACTATTAGTTAACAGTTGAGTCTGTTTGACAGACTAGTTAACAGTTAACTGTATGATTGCGGTTATTCGTGTAGCCTATATCGTAGTATCGGTTGCAATGACTCAGTAGTTTTGATCAGAATAATCTGTGAAAAACATGAGGATCCAGGGATCTGACTCAACATTATTTAACTATTAGTTAACAGTTGAGTCTGTTTGACAGACTAGTTAACAGTTAACTGTATGATTGCGGTTGTTCGTGTACATAGTAGTATCGGTTGCAATGACTCAGTAGTTTTGATCAGAATAATCTGTGAAAACATGAGGATCCAGGGATCTGACTCAACAGTATTTACTATTAGTTAACAGTTGAGTCTGTTTGACAGACTAGTTAACAGTTAACTGTATGATTGCGGTTATTCGTGTAGCCTATATCGTAGTATCGGCTGCAATGACTCAGTAGTTTTGATCAGAAAAATCTGTGAAAAACATGAGGATCCAGGGATCTGTCTCAACATTATTTAACTATTAGTTAACAGTTGAGTCTGTTTGACAGACTAGTTAACAGTTAACTGTATGATTGCGGTTATTCGTGTAGCCTATATCGTAGTATCGGTTGCAATGACTCAGTAGTTTTTATCAGAATAATCTGTGAAAAACATGAGGATCCAGGGATCTGACTCAACATTATTTAAATATTAGTTAACAGTTGAGTCTGTTTGACAGACTACTCAACTGATTAACTTGATATTTAGCATATTGATATTCTCATTTACCGAGAACGGTTGAAGGCCTTCTTTAAAATCTTCAAGATTTCAGCAGATCAAGTTATTAGTTTTTCAAGTTTCCAATTGGAATCTTGCGGAACACAGGTTACCTTCTAGTTACTTGCAAAATAACAGCTATTCATGACTTGCAGAGACCGTTGGTTAACTTAAACGGAAGCTTAGTAATATCATCCACTAGTAAACCCGCAATTAAAACGGTGCATTTACAAAATATCACAATTAGCCATACTGGCAATATAACCAGTCTCAAAGCAAATGGTCTGTGAATAACAGACCCACCCAATAAAAATAAATAGTTCTCAGTTTTGACTCGCGTCACGATTTTTTGAGGTTATGTTTAGAGATTACGGAAGACAAGATGATTATTTTCAGAGATATTTGGCTACAACGATGAAGGGAAGTGAGTTATCAGACGCATAAATGTTTATTATCTGTGCGCCGGCAACGGAAGGCGGTCATCAATCCATCCGGTGGCCGTCGCGGCGTACCTTAACCGCACTCATTTGTCACAATCGATAAAGAATTATGGGTGCTGCACCTCTTTGGTCTGAACTCAAAACTGGTGCGTTATTATTACCAATAGTCCAGACAATGAATGCTCAAAAAAGGGTGTAGAAGGAGAAGTTTGGAAGACAATTTTTGACCCTGCAATTTTGTTGAGAATAGTAAAGAGGTAAACATATCAAAAGTCCTCACCCCTACGCAATGTGCTAAGGTGGTGAGGGTGGTCCAGAGGTACCGTTTTTTGGTTCCTTGCATTAAAGTCGAAAACTATGTATCTTGGATATAACTGTTTTATACAACTTTTTCAATATCTTTTATTGACCGAGCGAAGTGAGGTCTAAGATTCAAGTCGACGGTTTGGCATTTCTCTTAATGTTGAAACGTTTGAATGGTTAAATGTTTAAATGTCTATATGTTTATATGTTGCGCATTTACGGCGAAACGCGGTAATAGATTTCCATGAAATTTGACAGCTATGTTCCTTTTTTAATTGCGCGTCGACGTATATTTTTTCAATTCAATTTATTCCACCAAAACACAGAAGACAGTACAAAGATGTGACAATATACAAGGTTTTTGGAAATTTTACATTTCAAGTAAAAATCAGACTATAGAATTATTCATCATAAATCAGCTGACAAGTGATTATACAGATGTGTGGAGAAGCCAGTCTATTGCTGTATTTCCATAAGGTCTATAGTTTCAATCAGGTACTTGTGGATGAAAATACTGCGTGAGGTCTACTGTTCACAGAACTACTAGTAGTTTCCGAGATATCTGCTCTTTAAGGTGTGAAATTTGAAAAAAAAAAACAAGTTCGCCTACAATTTTTTTGTTATTTTTGCTCTTATAACTAACTTTCTTAAAATTGATGTAAATAAATTCATGCTGATTATGAGCTCATTGACCACTGAATCTCTCCAATTTGATACATGATTTCACACTTTCACGCATTTCCCTATGACTGTTGCAGCAGCTTTAGTGTTGAGTGTGAAATCTCTAGTTTTGCAACAATAGACCAATATATTATTGATAAAGGAATTCGGAGGGAATTTTTTTTGAACACAATTTTTGACTTCGCAAGTTTGTTGGGGCCAATTGAGTGGATAACACATTGAAAGTCCCCATCCCTACCTCATGTGCTAAAGGGATGAGGGTGGTTAAAAAGTTGATTTTTTAGCTTTTTGCTTCCATGCTCTAACTTGGGAAAAATGCGTTCAACCGACAAGACTACTATCCAAAAATAAAGCTTCATAAATTCTCTACAATTTTTTTCCAGTGAACTTTTGTGGAATTGACAAGTTTTCAAGATTTACGCTCTTGAAGGTGTGGAATCATTGAAATAACAGGTTCTTACCCAATTTCTTGCTCTACAACAATGCATCGTAAAAATCAATGCTCGTTGGTTTGTGAAGCATTGAATTACCTTTGATGTGATGTATTATTTCACTATTTTAAGGTTTCACTTTCTTTGTTATAGAAGCTTTAAACCTTCACATAACCTCAGACTATTCAATTATCAAAATTAGAAACAGTTTTTGGTTTATCCTGTTTCCACCAATCATTAATTTGATTCTGTGATTGTGAAATGGAATAAATAAATAAATATCAGTGACCATACATTGTTCAGACCAACAGCTGAATATTTGAACCACTCTCACTTCATACATCACTTTTCTGATATATAACAGTAGTAAACAGAAAAAAATGAAACTGATTTCTCGAATTTATGATCATGAAATTAATTTCTAAAACCAGAGTAGGTCTACACTTCAGATATATTTTGTGCTTCTATTCAGAATCTTCTTCTTCTTCTTATTCTTCTCCTTCTCCTTCTTCTTCTTCTTCTTCTTCTTCTTCTTATTCTTCTCCTTCTCCTCTTCTTCTTCTTCTTCTTCTTCTTCTTCTTCTCTTCTTCTTCTTCTTCTTCTTCTTATTCTTCTCCTTCTCTTCTTCTTCTCTTCTTCTTCTTCTTCTTCTCCTTCTTCTTCTTCTTCTTCTTCTTCTTCTTCTTCTTCTTCGTCTCTTCTCTCTTCTTCCTCTTCTTCTCCTCTTCTTCTTTCATCTCCTCCTCCTTATTCTTCTCCATCACCTACTTCTTCTCCATCTTCTTCTTCCACGTTTCTATGTTTCCATTTTCATCACACCATACCGCAAGTATACCAACAGCTCTCTAACAACATCCTTATAGCTACCGTTTTCTCTTTATAACCATCTTCCTTTCGAAACCTGGTTTCCATAATGTCGACACTTGCAACTAGTTTTCCACTGTAGAGAATGTACAAATTTGAAATTTCATCCACCATACTCCAGAAAAAAAAATCGGCTCACTTTAACATCACGTAAGTGGTCCACTATAATAATTATACAAGCGATTTCCGGCACAAATAATGAATGGGTGCTTGTCACTCTATAGTGATAGTAGAAATTGTTTCATTCATACTTGTTATGTGATGGAATAATTGAGACGGATCTAAAATACTACTTTCTAAAACTCTGTATCATAACTAGTAGTTCTGTGAACAGTAGACCTCACGGAGTATTCTCATCCACAAGTAACTTATTGAAACTATAGACCTTATGGAAATAAAGCAATAGACTGGCTTCTCCACACATCTGTGTAATCACTTGTCAGCTGATTTATGATGAATAATTCTATAGTCTGATTTTCACTCTAATATTGGCGTATGAAGGAGGCTCCTTTTTCCTTTCATATTATCCTTGAAATGCAAAATCTCCAAAAACCATGTATATACGTCGACGCGCAATTAAAAAAGGTACAAACCTGTCAAATTTCATGAAATCTATCACCGAGTTTCGCCGTAAATGCGCAACATATAAACATTTAAACATTCAAACATCAAGAGAAATGCCAAACAGTCGACTTGAATCTTAGACCCCACTTCGCTCGGTCAACTAGATTGGTAAAGTACGTTGTGAGTTTGAATGGGTTGGATATGTTTCTAGCTGCGTACAGATTTACGCGTTCCTGTAGAAATACAGAATGATATAATCAGCTGATTAAAAGTGAATTGCTCATGTTTGCGGCGCGTATATCTGTACGCACCTAAATATTCAGTACAATAGTTAGATCCACGTTATAATCGCATGGAGAAAGATAAGAGAACAACGTTGCCGACCCTCTGTCTTGTCAATGCCTTTTATAGACGGTAGCTGATACAGGTTTATTGATGTAATAATAACTGTTCATTCTCGTTTAAAATAATCATTTATATCTTATTGGGCAAGAATTTATATTTTCCAATGATTTCATAATTAAGATGCAATAGTTTGTTAATTAATTATTAATCTTCATTGTTAAAAGACGATCTGACAACAGAACAAAGCAAGAAAGAGATAGCCCTATCCACTTTGTTGAATGATAGACAAGGATAGCAATACCATTGCCAATCAAACACTGCCATTAAAACGTGGACCTCTTTATAGAAGGTAACCAGTGCTCCGCAAGGGTCCAATTGAAAACTTGACCTACTGAAATCTTGAAGAATTCAAAATAGGCGTATAACCATCCTCGGTAAATTATGAATCAATTTATGCAAAATTTGAAGTTGATCAGTTGAGTAGTTCAGACGTGATGATGCGTCATTCGTGGATTCCCTATCCCGAATGTGTATAACCCAATTCTTTCCTGTATTATATTATCATAAAAGATAATAATGAGTAATTTGCAGGTTATGGATACTGAAACAGTCATGGTTGCTTTACAAGATATGAAATAAAGTTCCTTGAAAATTGTGAATTCCTTTTCGAATATTGTACTATTTATATGTGACTTTCCGTTCTGAATTTGTGATATTTATATGATGAAATAAGATGAGATGATGTAGGTAAAATTCTGAGGCATGTAGATTGACCGAGCGAAGTGAGGTCTAAGATTTAAGTCGACGGTTTGGCATTTCTCTCAATGTTTAAATGTTGAATGTTTAAATGTTTATATGTTGCGCATTTACGGCGAAACGCGGTAATAAATTGTCATGAAAATTGGACAGGTATGTTCCTTTTAATTGCGCGTCGACGTATACAAGAGTTTCTGGGAATTTTGCATTTCAAGGACATATAAAAGGAAAAAGGAGCTCCTTCATACGCCAATATAGAGTAAAAATCAGACTATAGAATTATTATCTAAAATCAGCTGACAAGTGATTACACAGATGTGGGAGAAGACAGTATATTGCTGTATTTCCATATCAAGGTCTATAGTTCCAATCAGGTACTTGTGAATGAGAATACTGCGTGAGGTCTACTGTTTACAGAACTACTAGTTATGATACAGAGTTTTAGAAAGTAGTATTTTAGATCCGTCTCAATTATCCATCATAAATCAGCTGACAAGTGATTACACAGATGTGTGGAGAAGCCAGTCTATTGCTGTATTTCCATAAGGTCTATAGTTCCAATCAGCTACTTGTGGATAAGAATACTGCGTGAGGACTACTGTTCCAGAACTACTAGTCTAGGAAAAACAGTAGAGAGTTCCACCTCCTATCATCTTAGTAGCAAGTAACCCGTGCTCTACAGGGTGAAATGAAATCTCGAACCATTGAAAATAGGCCTATAACCATCCTTGGTTAATTATGAATCAATATGCAAAATTTATAGTTGATCAGACCATTAGTTCAGACGTGATTATGCGTCATACATATTTTTCACCATCCCGTACGTGTATATGCCAGTTCTATACTCTAATTTAGTATAGATATTTATTTATGTTACAAAATGGCACTGATGTAGAAACATAAGTGCATGAAAATCAGAGACAAATAATATAGAAATATATATATATATATATCTGAAACGATATCCTCACTCTATAATAAAATACTAAACAATCCTTCTGTAATTGTTTTTCCAAATTTATGCGATGACACAGTACTGAAGTGAGGTCCACGTTATAATGGCAGTGTTTAATTAGCAATATTGTATATTATCCTTGTCTATCATTCAACAAAGAGAATAGCGCTATCTCATTCTCGCTTTGCTCTGTTGTTAGATTGTTTTTCAAAAATTAGAAATATAATTAATTAACAAAATATTCAATCTTGATTATGAAATCATTGAAAATATAATTATTGCTTAATAAATATAATTAATTATTTCAAACGAGGATGAACAGTTAATATTACATCAATAAACCTGTATCAGTTATCTTCCATAGAAGGCATTGACAAGACAGAGGATAGGCAACGTTGTTCTCCTATCTTTCTCCACTGCCATTAAAACGTGGACCTCACTATGGACTCCATATCATTCTATCTCTATTTAGAATATAATTTACATGACAATAATTACTCCCAATAAGAAAAATAATTCAGTTTGTTGGAACAATGTCAATAAATCATGAAATTAGTCTTGGAACCATATTAGTCTAATAATCCAATAAATCTCGACAAGTTTCTTTATAAATTCATCAACAAAAATTAATACTCTACAAACCTCCCTTATTCTGCAGATGTGGATTTCAAGGTTGTAAATATAGACTACCTAATACAATATAATTTAATAATCATCAGAAGAGTAACGAGATAATGCAATTCTTGAATGATGATGACACATTTATAATGGAATGAGTTTCATATAATATATATAATATAATGATTTTATTATTATAATGATATATAATTATAATAATATTCATTCCAATTCATCTCAAATATTTGGGAAAGATGACTTTAAAATTGAAGGTTTTAAATACTGTAGTGCTCTTCCTGGGGGAGTCACTCTCACCTCCAAGGATAGGAACAATACACGTAGGGTGATGTAATGCTGTATCTAAATGCCTCACGTTGGGCCGGCAAATCATGTGGTGCGTTTTTTAACGGCTTCACACATGTAGAGTGAATCTGTACTGAGTCAATGTGTAGCGGCTATAAATTTTGCAATGGGTGTGAGGACGCTGAGTGAACACCAGACTGATTGACTCACTACAAGACTCAATACAATGTCGGAATCGCGGGAGGCCTAAACGCTCGCTCACCCTTGATTCCTCTAATGACAAATTGTATAATGATGAAAATTTTTATAAGCAGTGTAGCGATCGCTAAACACTGAAGGCGGATACCTTAAAATTATTACCTGTGAGAATGAGCATACAAAATCATACAGGTCGAGCAAAAATCCCGATGTAGATAATTTACGGGACTGCGTCTCTAATAAGTTCTGAAGGATTAAAATACGGTATTTGAACCAAATATCGTTCAGAATATACTTCGAGAACAGAGTCTTGTCGGGTTTTAAGCTCTATTGTAGGAATTTATATGATCTATGGGCTGCCACTGCTGTACAATGATGAGTTCGCTCCAAATTCGAGGTAGGTAACAGATAAAAGCTGATATATGAGCAGGTAAGGACAAAGAATAAATATCTCGATCTGACCCCACTCACTACATCCACTTAGACCTGTTCCAATATCCAGCTTGATTCAATTCCAATGATCGTATTCGATCGTTCTTGATAATATAGAACGTATCAGACACAATAATGGACAGGCTTAAGAAATAATCGAACTCAGAAAGCGAATTAACAAAACTGAAATATATTACAATAAAATATGTAATCATACAGTGCAGATTCAGAATTTGATTCACAGGTTGATAATAATTTAGCATTAATAGAATAGTTAAAAATTTTCTTGTGCTTGCATGATACCATGCGTGATTCAACAGAATTTTACAATTGATAAAATTTAACAGTTTTGAAAAAAAATAGTGAAAGAATGAATTATAGAAATATTTTTTAAAATGTTCGGGGTCGTGGTTCAGGCAGCGGAGGATAGTTAATCAACTACAAATTCTTATAAATTCAATATGAATAAATTCTAGGCTCTTAAATGCTAAAGCGCTTGTCGGCGTGGCCAATAATTTAACGAAAGAAAAATTTAGTTTTTTTCTGCACTGAAATATTTTCGAAGCGTAGATTTGGGGCCCCTTATGACTTATAACTCACGTGAAATTCCTTGGCGGTCGTTTTTCTTCTTTAGATCAAAAAATCGTTTGATCGGCAGCAATCCAGGCTTCAATTTCAGCAGTGGGGAATTTTAGTTTAAAATCTCCTTCACCGAATTAATTAAGGGATACTTTACTTTAAGCTTCTAATTATCGATGATGAAAAAGAAATTTTACAAATAACAAATAAATTGGCCTAAAATATCGGCTCACAAATAGAACATTTAAAAAACGAACAAGAAATTTTACAATAGGTCTTTGGTAACTATGAAAGAGATCTACACGGTAAGGATTTCAAAAGGGAAGTGCTCCTGTTTTCTCTAAGCTTTTAGGCTAGACCTTGCTTCTCGGCTATCAATGTAATAATTTGCATAAAAAATTGCCATTGGTAGAACGCTTGTGACGTAAAATGACGTCAGTGGCAAGCAGTAGAATACAATTCCTTAATTACAATAATAATTTAATTGATGTAATTCTTAAAACTGCTTAATCTTCTAGACATAGTTCCTCTCATACAATGTACACGTGCTAGTGTAACTGATAAGGCAGGGTTGGTGTCTGATAATAGATTAACATGTGTTGCTTTCAAACGATCACCATCTGGTGCTATTTCTATGCACTGTGATTGGTTTAGACCTACCAAAGAGATTTAATTACCATGTGGTTCAGTTGAATTAAATTATTAATAATAATATTCTTGTACAATTTTATTAGGTTTGAGATTATTATAATTAATTTCTGCCATTTTATCAATAATAGATTTCATGCTATGACCTATTTAGTTATAATAAGACCTGACGCATAATACAATTTCTTAAATAATAAATAATTTCAACAATAATACATACATTTATTTTTTTATTTGAAATTCTTGACCTTTATTGATAGTTTTATAATTTTAGAGATGATATTATCTTACGTGAAGCCAGCGTGACATTTGACAATACTTTGAATCAGTCGCTGCGTTCGAACTGTTTTAAAAACATCTGATCGATAGTAACAAAGTGTAACCTCAAAATCAGTGAGCAATTCGTAAATAATTGTGCTTTATTCGCAAAATAATTATAATTTTATTGAATAATTTCCTAGAAAAATATTCAGTACAGAACGGTACTCTTATCTAATATACAGTTATTGATAAGTAAGCTTATCGCTCGGTCGCTAACTATCCTTTAGCAAATTCTTTCATTTTAAAGGTAATCACAATTTTCTCTCTTCTCATGAGATCTATTGAAAAATTCATCACAATACATATTTGGTATTATAGAGTGGTCCACCTTCTAACGACAGTATTTGATTAACATTGGTGTTGCTATCCTTGTCTATCATTCAACAAAGCAGATAGCGCTATCCTATTCTAGTTCTGCAACGTTGCTGCATAGTTCTTTAACAATGTAGGAATGTAAAATGAACAAGATATTTAATCTCAATTCGAAAAATCCATCATCAAATCATTGGGAAATATATTATCTTAACTTGATAACTTTATTTATCAACAAATAAAATATAGTTGATCATTTCAAACAATAATTAACAGTTGATATTACATCAGATATACCAGTATCAGCTATCCTCTATAGGAGGCATTGGCAAGGCAGAGAATCAACAACGCTGTTCTTATATCTCTCTCCATGTCATTACAGCGTGGATCTTTCTATAGGATATTACTCTTGTATATAAGCTACTCTTGTAAGGTACTATGAATAAATTTCCTGCATTAGGAGCCTTCCTATCAATATATTATAAGTTGTTTTGTGATAATTATCATGATGAATCCTAAATAGAGTAACAAAAACTATTTGCTATAAAACAATCATGTGCTAATTATTATTAAGTTCCATGAAAATTGAGAAGAATTATGTATGTTCATGAATGTAAGTAATGTTATCTATGCTTATTTGTATGAGATATTTAGTAATATTGTACGAGTATATTTGATAATCAGCTATTGCTTTAATTTATGAATTTGATTGTAATGTGGAAAGACAATAATTGTTTGAAATAAATATGATTCTATGATAATAATCTTGGACTCGTCTTGTTATTATTTCCAGCTGATCAGATCATTGTTTAAATATTATACACAAATATCATAGAACAAAGATAAATTGAGAAGATATCCCATGGTATAGGGTGTTTATGTTTCAAAATTCACTGTTAACTCAAGTTAGTCCTGGTAGTTTTTTTACTTTCCTTGCCCTATTACTATAGGTAAGGAAAGTATTGCTTCCAAAAAAATTTAAGGTACCCTAATTTCATGTTTTCTATACGTTCAAGGTCCCCTGAGTCCAAAATCATGATTTTTGGGTGTGTTGGTCTGTGGGTGAGTGTGGGGTGTGTGTAGTGTGTTGTGGACCACGATAGCTCCATTCTAATCAACCGATTGACT
>NC_052505.1:99621436-99650772 GCF_014356525.2 Nilaparvata lugens | reverse complement strand
TGTGCGGTGTTTGCCATTATTTCCTCCTGAAATTTTGTTTTGATATCATGTATTATATCATGTCCAATTCACTTCTTGTAAAAATGACGTTGGAATCAAAATGGCGGATCCAAGAAAACCAAAATTTGATGCGACAGAAAAGTATTTTTTCCTACAGTTACCTTGAAAAGTGACGATTCCTGCACTGATTACAGATCGCAAAGATTCACTTCTCCGCTCTAGTGCGGGGGAAAAAATTTTTCTGCACACAAGATTTGCAACATGGCAACACAAAATAGTTGGTGGGTTATATGGAGGATTAGTGCACGAAAACAAAAATTAAATTGGTAACAATGACTGTGGTTAGATTTTGATAAGAATCATTTCAATGGCTACCCTACATTTATGATAAAATCCCAATCTAGAAATCCAAAACAAGAATAATGTTTATCTAAATCATAATTAAATAATCATCATTTACGAATTTTCATCATTAAATAATAAATAATAGTTCTTTTCTATTGATAATTATTATTTCAACTCCAAGTAATGAGAAAAGTAGCAAATATATACATTATAAAATTCGAATTTTGAGGTTAAATGATTACCGTTCGATATTCATATAAATAAAAATAATAAAAATCTGGTGTGGTACACTCACACAACTTTCCTTGCTCATTGATCTATAAGCCTCATCAACGAGGATAATTTAGGGAATAACATTATGCCAATTGGCGGCTAAATAATTAAAACTACGATTATACTGTGATTGTGTTCAGAGTACATTCTCCTTTGTTTGAATTATAAAATTTGAGGATTTTTTAAAAGTCGTCAAAACAGCTGTTTTAAAAATAAAATATCAACATGTGTGTCCTTTTGAATAAACTGCTTTACCTACCTACCTCACGCACGAGAAGAAGGTTAAAAAGTAAATTTCTCAAGGATGAGGTGGACCCCCTGTTAATTTCTCAAGGAGGAGACTCATGCTAGTTAATAGAGCTGATATATAACTATACAGGGTATGAAATTGAAAGAAATCGGTCATTTTTGAGAAAATCGTGATAGAAATTTAACAAAATTCATTCTTCTCAGGAATATTACGGAGCTCCTGCAATTTTCTAAGAAATGAGACTCATGTCAGTTGATAGGGCTTATAAATAGCTATCTAGGGTATAAATTTGGTGAAAATCGTTAGAGCCGTTTTCGAGAAAACCGTGAAAAACATGGTTTTTAGTAATTATCCGCCATTTTTCTCATAATATTTCGGAGCTCCTGCAATTTTCTCAGAAATGAGACTAATGTCAGTTGATAGGGCTCTTAAATAGCTATCTATGGTATAAATTTGAAGAAAATCGTTACAGCCGTTTTCAAGAAAACCGTGAAAAACATGGTTTTTCAGTAATTATCCGCCATTTTTCTCATGAATATTATGGAGCTCCTGCAATTTTCCCAGAAATGAGACTCATGTCAGTCCATAGGGCTTATAAATAGCTATCTATGATATAAATTCGAAGAAAATCGATAGAGCCGTTTTTGAGAAAATCGTGAAAAACATGGTTTTTAGTAATTATCCGCCATTTTCTCCGCCATCTTGAATTGAATTTTATTGAATTTCTTATTGTCGTGTCCTCATGGTATAAGGACCTTAAGTTTAAAATTTCAAGTCAATCGGTTGATTAGAAATGAAGTTATCGTGCACACAGACTACACACACACCACACACACACACACACACACACAACACACCACACCCACACACACACACACCACACACACACCACACACACACACACACACACACACACACACAGACCAACACCCAAAAATCATGTTTTTGGACTCAGAGGACCTTGAAACGTATAGAAAACTTGAAATTGGGGTACCTCAATTTTTTTTGGAAAGCAATACTCTCCTTACCTATGGTAGTAGGGCAAGGAAAGTAAAAAACATAACAATACTACAATAAATATTCTCTGTTGTCTATGTTATTCTTATAAATATTTTTCAGTTTACTTTGAGCATTTTTCTCGTTAATTTGAGCAAAAGTCTAAATTTCTGAATCGTGTTTCAGTAATTTTTAGCTGGTTGAAACAAACTTAGGTACGATTCTTCCCGCTAGGTCGCGCGCTTGTCGGTTCAGCCATCTTGTTGTGTTCAGCCATCTTGCATCTCGGTTCAGTCAACAAGCTGTTGGCGTGTATTTTGAATGTGAAGTTTTTGTTCCATCTGTATTTTTTCTGAATCTTGAATGGATAAAAATGAGAACTTTGGCTGAGAATTTTCAACTTCAATTGGATTATTAATTTTTAAATGAATTAAAGTTGCTATTAATAACAGCATCACACACACACACAAAGATTTGATGGATTTCAGCCATCATTTCACCCATAATCATTCAATCAACCACTTCTCATATTCAATGGTAACTGTAGGAAAAATTAAATGTGAAATACGTGCGCAAAGTTCTTCTGCTGCACTCAAGAAGCCATTCCGCCCTCGCCTGCGGCTCGGGCGTAAACGTTTCTTTCGGTGCAGCAAACTGTCACTTTGCGCACTAGTTGCACAAATAACTATTCCCAATTCGAATGGAGTCTCCAATGAAACCTCCTGTCAAATTACCCTGTAGGATAATAAGCTATCCCCATATTTTTCACCAGCCTTGTATATTTGAGAATCACTGTTCTATAACATGGATGAGAATAAGTTCCACTGGAATAATGTGAAATTCAAAGATTCTCATCCAATTATCAGCTATTGCAATCATTAATCAAAAAGAGAAGTATTTGCTCTGAAATTATTTCATTAACAATAACCTGATACAACTGAGATAGCTCCGATAGGAATTCACTCTCAGACAATTGATTAGTAGAGATCTATTGTTGGTCTTTCATGGTAATTGGATTGTTGTCAAACCGCTACTTCCCGCTTCAAGGGTTTCTCAGAATGTCTGATCTCTGTGCATAAACTTAAAGTACCCTGATTATCCTACGAGACTCACTTGTTAATTTGTTAAACCCACAATCCCGATCACTAAGAGAAAGCCATTGGTAGTTGATCAACCGCTACTAGACAAGCTAACAACTTTATCTACCGCTGTGGAAGCTATCAACACTAATATTTTGATTGGAATCCGTTTACAATCAGGTTCAAGACAATGGGTAACAACAGAGGTGAGAGTGGGTGCCTGGCCTTTGAGGAAGGCAGCAGCGACCCGCGGTGAGTCATCAGCATGCCTTGTTTTATCAGCAGAGTTGGTGCAGCACGGTAACTTGCTGATTGCTCTGTGAGCTGATTACGTCACAAGTCAACAGGCCAGGTTGCCGCAGCTGCGGTCCTGATCATGTCAGGTGTCGGTCTGTTTGCCGGACGCAGACATCAGTGACATCAGACATCACTGACATCAAACATCGCTGGCTGTGTTCGGGACCCGGATTGCTGTTACAAGGCAAATACGCGTGTTAAGCGCCCGCCCCACTAAAACGGGGCCTGCCAATGATTTATGATTGTTTCGTGGCTAGCCTCCTATCATCCCTTGTCTGATAACGCAGCAGCAATTTTCCGCTGGCCTCTCTGTTTCAACAAGCCGGTGCGTCACTTCGAACATATATCTCGTCTGCCGATGATCTCAAAAAGGATTAAAAGTTCAAATAGACATCGAGATAACCATTTCGAAATCACATTCCACCAGAAATGTGGATGATTGTAGTGAGTCTTCGAGGTTGCTATAAGTTGGAAACGAATGCAGTAATTGAATTTATTAGTTGAATAGAATGAAGAAGTTAAAAAGATGTGATAATATTTCATGGAGTAAAAACCAATTTCTAAGGGGGTGGGAATGCCTTTACGCATTGGCTAAAACCACATCCAGCGTCGAGACCCACCTGGAACTGTTTATAACAATATAACATCACTTCAGAGTAGGTCCTTGCTCCTTGAGCTTGAATAATTTGTCACCCAGCTCTCTTCGATGAATTGTTTCATAATTCTAGCTTATCTTGACCAATCAAGTTACTGCCAATCAGTTTGCTTGTGAAATTGAGCAAGTTGCAGTAAACACAATAATTATCAAAGTACAACACACATTCCTTTCAACTCTAAAAATGTAAAGCAAATTATAACTAAACATAATTTTCTTTTAATGTATATATTCTGGGCTACTTAAGGAAGGCGCAGCTGTTAAGGAAAATCACTTAAAGATGATACATGTTCATTCGAAATAACAATTTATTTTTGAAACTTGAAAATTAAGTGAACATCGAAAGTTATTGTTTTTGATTTGTTATTTAATATCAAAAACTTCTCGAAACACTTTATTTTTCTACATATAACTGAACTGTTGGAAAATATGTTACATAGAATCTCACACTTAATCTCACAAATATCACTCAACTAACACACTCTAGCTCACACTTCAACTTACACTTGAACTGACCATTTTAGCTTAAAGCTGAAAGAGCAGCTATTAAGTGGTTAAGAAAACCTATTATTTTGATAACAATTCAGTGTTTACCGTGAGAAGACGGAGAACATAACCACCAATAATAGATATTAATGATGACAAAAATCATCACTATAACCATAGAGAAGAGGAAGAATTAGTAGATATACTATAGTGTCTTTTGAGAACCTAAATTCTCAGACAAC
Organism: Nilaparvata lugens; assembly: GCF_014356525.2. Lineage (NCBI taxonomy): Eukaryota > Metazoa > Arthropoda > Insecta > Hemiptera > Delphacidae > Nilaparvata > Nilaparvata lugens. Next base: position 99,646,149 of record NC_052505.1, on the reverse strand, counting down.
TATAATTAAGTTTGGAAATCATGCGAGACCCCGATGGTGGAGGGGTTAGTGAAATTTCTAGTACACTATTCCAGTGGTGAGGAATCCGAAATAAAAATCATTTGACGATTGATTGCCTCTATATTAAATAATTAAATTCAAACAACAGTCCGGAGTCCCTGGCGGAGATGGATGAAGGGGTGAAGATGATTGGTCATCCTCCAGGAATGTTCAGGCGTCGCGGCGACAGATCCAAAAGGGAGTTAGTCTTGTTCTCTCCTCATCAGCGTTCAATGACGTACGATTCCATCCATGGTTGGAAGAAGTCGCCGGCCCTTTTACAATGGAAATTCTCAGCCCAAACAGAAACCTGATGACAAATTTACAACAGAATTAGAAACATAATAATTACCAATATCTAATAGGATTGTATTCAATCGATGATCTAGGTAGATCATCAAATAAATACAATTCACCGCTTCCTATGAGGAAATAATATTATTGACATACATAAATCGAACACTTTACAAATTATAAATCATATTCAATGACAATAATGAAAATACTCACCCAAAAGGGGTATTGAAGATCCAAAGTATAGAGGGAATCAATCGTCAATTATCTCAAGCTATCCCATTAGTATATTCTATAAGGGGGACTTTACCTCTAAATATTACTCTTAGCCTACATTCAAAGTAACTTCAAAAGATGTCCGATTTACTTGGACAATCAATCTCCTGGAGAGAATGAGAATATACCCCCAAACGAAAACATTACTGGAAATTGAAAGAAAATCTCAAGAAACAGTTGACACTATGACAGCTGGGATTAGAATGATCGCTCTCCTAGTTTTCAGATCCGTCCAGACTGATCAGTTTTACCATAATTACTTTGAAATATTTACCCGATCGCCTGTGAATTTCTCTTCGCCCACTCTCTTTCTCCTCAGTAAATAAGGAAGGTGATACGTTCAAGCAAGAAGGAAACTAGGAGAGAAAAGTTATTTCCCTTTTGCAAGTTTAGAATTATGGGATTGATTCAGCATACTTCTGGCGTCTAGATCTGTCGTGAGAATAGATAATTCCAAGTGGGATCGTGGAAATCAAGGACTTTAATAAGATTCTGATCATAATTATAACGATTCTAGAAATGCTGGCTAAGTAGCCAATGAACAAGAATAAATTTACTATCTTTATGGGAACCGAAAACTACTTACTTAAGATAGAATAAATTCCATTTAATAACTCAAAATTTTGGTACAATACCATGGTATAGGGCGTTCATTTCCCAAATTTCACCTACTCAAGTTAATAGTCCTAGAAGTTCTTTCTCGTGAAGATATGTGAAGCTGGTAGTCTCTCATATTGTGCTGTTCTTACTAGCTCACCCGGCCAGAACAGTATTAATATTTAGTTTTTTAGCGTATGGCAGATACACAACAAATATATAGCTCATGAGTCTCAAATGCCTAGATATACACTGTAGGCCTATATTTCCAATTCTTTGAGATGTTGTGTATTTTTTGGTCAGGAGAGCTATTATAGAATAATAACATTATAACAGGAGAACAGTAATAACATAGTAGACAGAAATCGGCTTGAGTTAACAAAAATCGGCTTGAAATGTTGAATATAAACAACCTATATCATGGGATATCCTCTTGTGCTAGCTTTTTTCTAAGCTATGAATTCCAGTTTTGTCAAATTTCATCTTTCCACCAAAGTCTACAAACAAAGATATCATAGTTCTCTGAAGTATAGAATTTTACTCATTAAAGAGTGTTCCATCTCTTGATTCACTTGTCGAAGACTCTCGTCACAAGTATCATGTTATAATTTAATAATATAATGTTTATTGACGCGTAAATTATACGTTGAGCATGGAAAGAACTAAGTGAGCACGAGAAAATAAAAACAAGAAGGAAACTGGACAATGAGTAAAACACGAAAAGTCGTGGTTTACGTCTTGTGTGATTTGAATCAAGTAGAGAAAGTGTGGCCCATATCAGCGGAAAAATGATTTATGTAATCAAAAAGCACTAATGATTCCACAGCATAGAATAATGTTCTTAGAACTTCAATTAGTTGAGGTTGACAAAACTCAATGTCTAATGAGAATGAAAAGCTCTTACTTGAAAGGAAATCCAAATGTAGCATTGGAAATACAATATCACAGATACACAAATTGGTTGAATATTAAGCTTCCAAAAATTGCAATTCATTAATCAATAAGGATCACAATTCATTCCATTGAAATATTATCATCCTTATCAATCCTTTTCTGGACTGATCATATGAGTGCTCTCCCCTCACAAAACAATTGGAAATGTCATCCGAGTTCAGTAGTCATTCTAATATTTTCAGCACAGAAAATATTTCAGTGACGCAGTTTGCGAGCAAGCTCCCACCCCCTTCCATGTTGGTAATCAACCACTAAGTATACTATTAGGTGTTCCTTTCTCCAAAAACGAACAACTAAGTTCCAGTTCATATCATCAGTTCACTCATTGAAACATATGATGATAAATGCAACCATTGATTGCAACCATTCATTGAATAAACGGGTTTAATAGTTGAACCGATTTTGGAGAAAGCAACCCTTTTGAATAGAGCCTATCTTTAATGGGTTAATTTGATAGAATCTATCATTGAACTCACATCATTCAAAGCTCTGGAAAAACAACCGCTCCAATTAGATCAACAGTCATTCGGAATACTCAAAGACACAAAAATTCCAGATGAGAAAATTGAGCAACCAGGAACAAAACGATTATGGATTACTCCAAAATAGAATCCTGTCTTTACTATTATTGTGAATCTAGTAACTAGTTTCACTAACCTTTCTTTATTGCTGTGTAAATATTGTCCACAAGCAGGTAACCTGTGCTCCGCAAGGGTCTATTTTTAACCTGACAAACTGAAAACTTGACTTTATGAAATCTTGAGGAATGAAAATAGGCCTATAACTATCCCCGGTTAAGAATGTATATGCAAGTTAATCAGTCCAGTAGTTCAGACGTGATGATACGTCAAACACAATTTCTTATCCCGGACGTGTAAAAGCCAGAGATAAGAAACTGCTGCTTATATTGAAAACTACTCATTGTTTGAGTACAAGTTACTCATTCTGTGCAAGATGAGACATGAGATGGATACTAGGATAGTTCACATGTATTTGAAAGTTTCAATTGATTTGAGAAGTCAAAAATTAATCATTAGAATTATTATAATCTTCTCGTTCATCTTTTTTACTTTCCTTGCCCTATTACTATAGGTAAGGAAAGTATTGTTTTCCAAAAAAAATTAAGGTACGCCAATTTCTAAATCTATATACGTTTCAAGATCCCCTGAGTCCAAAAAAGTGTTTTTTGGGTATTGTTCTGTATGTATGTATGTGTGTGTGTGTGTGTGTGTGTGTGTGTGTGTGTGTGTGTTGTGTGTGTGTGTGTGTGTGTGTGTGTGTGTGTGTGTGTATGTGTGTGTGTGTGTGTGTGTGTGGTGTGTGTGTGTGTGTTGTGTCTGTGTGTGTGTGTATGAGTGTATGTGCGTCTGTGTAAACGAAATCTCACCTCACAATTAACGGGATGACTTGAATTTGGAACTTAAGGTCATTACAATGTAAGGATCCGACACGAACAATTTCAATCAAATGCACTTCAAGATTGCGGCTAGAATGGCAAAAATGTTGTCAAAAACAGGGTTTCTCGCGATTTTCTCTAAAACGGCTTCAACGATTTTGATCAAATTCATACCTAAAATAGTCATTGATAAGCTATATCACTGCCACAAGTCTCATATCTGTAAACATTTCAGGAGCTTCGCCTCATCTATGCAAAATTTGATTTCAGATACCCAATTATCAGGCTTGAGATTCAAAAAAAAAATTCCAAGTGGGAAAGATTGAGCGTGAAAATCTCTCCATGATGATCAGTAACATTTTCACCTAGAATTGAAAATAAGCTCGAAATTCGAGAAAATGAGATAATTCAATTGCAAACTGTTGGCAACTGTTGATTCTATTAGATTCCCCACTACTAGTGGTTATGTGAACAGTAGACCTCGCGCAGTTATAAACCGCAGCCTCCTCTTATACTGCCCATCAAAGTAAATCCTGTCTGTACGTCGTGTCAGCAAGATATCGGTGTGAAAACGACTAATGGCTGTTGTGTTGGTGTATCAAAAATGCTAACATGAAAAGCTAATCTTCTTCAAGACATACTGGCAACAGGACAGCCCAAGTTCAAAGCAGAGAAAGTTCGAGAGACAATACTATGTTATTTTAGTTATTAATTGCATGCGCTATTGCATGCAATCAATGGTTCATTTATCTATTTTATTTATTCATAATAGAGGCAACGGCTCTGACTATCTTAAAGAATTATGTGCTTATTGCGTACGATAAATGGAAAAAAGAAGGTACATCATCAGCCAGGTTGTCTTTTAATATTAAAAATTGTTCAGGTCTGAATTGAAATTTGTGCAACTGAGCCATAATGTTGAGTCTATAGAATCAGCTGTAAATAAGCGTTCGGCTGCATGGAGGGCTATTCGCAAAAATACCAAGCCAGCACAGTCCACTGTTACTTCTTTTACTTCTCTTACTGCAGAAGAATTCAATCAACACTTCATCCGTACTGTGGAGAGAATTCATGAGATATTGATGCATATGAAGTTCTCTCTGAGCTTCGAGTCCCAACTCTTAATACACAAGTATCATTTGAAATGAAAGAGGTCACTTGTGATCACATTTTGGATATAGTTTCCAAGATGAAAGCCTCCTCCAGCAAGGACATTCATTCTCATTCCAGCACCTTGATCAAACAAGTCATCAGATTTATATTATTGCCATTAGCAACCTGTTTAAACGTCTGCATAAGAGAAGCCGTTTTCCATCTCTGCTTAAACATTCCAAAACAGAGCCTATTCATAAGAAAGGAGACAAAAACTCACCGGATAACTTTAGACCTATATCTGTTCCAACTATCTTCAGCAAGATTTTCGAATATGTTATTACCATGCAACTATATGATTTCTTCGAATCCAATGGTTTGCTTTCCAATTCGCAGTATGGCTTTAGAGAAGGTAGGTGTACTATTGATGCTGTTAGTTCAGTGGTGACCGATGCCGAGAATGGTTTCAATGATAGAAAGTATGTGGCCTGGTTTATTAGATTCAAGTAGAGCTTTCGATGTAGTTGATCACGGCATTCTGTTGAGAAAGTTGGAATATCTTGGTGTTCGTAATAATTCTCTGCATATATTGAAGTCTTTTTTTAGAGAATCGTAGTCAGACTGTTGGTGTCAATTCAGTTTTTCAAAGCCTCTAATTGTACCACATGGCGTCCCCCAGGGTTCCATCCTAGGACCACTGCTTTTCATGGTGATGATGAATGATATCGAATCCAGTATTGGGTCAAGGGTGTTGTGCTATGCTGATGATTCGTCTATAGTTGCTGTTGATGATGATCTCAGTGCTCTCAAGCAGAAAATGTCCAGACATCAGGATGAGGCAGCAGCTTGGTTCAGGACAAACAGCCTTTTCCTGAACACATATAAAACTCAAATGTTGGTGCTAAGCCTGAGGCAGGTCATTGACGGAGCAAAGAATGCAAAGCTGCTAGGTATCACTCTTGATCAGAGACCTTCTTGGATCCCCCACATCGAAAATGTTTGTTCAAAGCTCAGCAGAGTGATTTACCTGCTTCGGAATTTGAAAGATTGTGTGCCTAAGAACTATTTGAGAATGTGTTACTTTGCATTCTTTCAGAGCGTCTATACTCATGGATTGGTCTTGTGGGGTTGTGCTCCAGAAGTTCAAAGGGTGCTACTATTACAAAAGAGGCATTGCATATCATCTCTGGCGCAGCTTATCTGGAGCACTGTAAGCCACTATTCATGAATGAAAATATTATGACCATTCATGGGATGGTGGTTTTCAAACTCTCAATGAACGTGAGGAAGAACATTGACAATATCATTGTAGAGAACACATTCACAGCTGCAATACAAGGAATAGAATCAGAATAGACGTGCTCTTTACAAGATTTTGACTAGTCCTGGCCACTCATCTGTAAAATTTTTCAAATCCTCCCTATTACAGTCAGGGAACTACAATATATTGTTTCATTCATGAAAACATTGGAGAATCTACTTTTGAAGAATCCCATATATTTTTTTATAAGTTCCTTCATCTGCCTGTTTCGGATTATTTTTAGACTAAAGTTTATTTATTATGTCATTTCTCTTGTGTGAGGTCTGCTTTTATAATTTCTGATACTAGTGCATGAGATTATTATTATTAATTAGGTCTGTTTAAACATTTGATCATTTAAACATTAAGAGAAATGTCAAACTGTCGACTTGAATCTGAAACCTCACTTCGCTCGGTCAATGAAGAGATTGCAGACCTCAATGTGTTTATTCAATAATGCTGTTGATTCTATTAAATCATTCACTATGAAGAGATAGCAGACTTCTTGTGTCTCCAGCGTTATTGTCCTGTCACCAGCTGGCTTGGATCTTTGAATAGTAGAATTGAGATGCGCGTGTACACTAGCGTCAGGTGATCAATTTTCATTACGGCAAGGAAAGTTGTGTGAGTGCGCTACACCAGATTTTTTTGAAAGGGAGAAGAAGTGAATAAGCATGGATAAAATTCTCAGTGTTAATGATTGCCCTAATTGGATAATGAATTGGAAACATCGTAGAATGAAAATCATTTAAATAATTCTCTAACTCGATACACTTTTAAAATAGCTTTTTCAGAAATATCAAAGCCCTTTAAAAACGTGGAAAAAATTCGGCTCTGGTAAGGCCTTGAGCTGGAAATAGTGGGTGGTGGAACTCACTATATTGATTAAAGGTTCTAGATGTTGAAGGGTTTAACAAAACGAATTTTATAATAATTATTATGTAGATCATTTTCTCCAATATTTTTTGTGTATTCATTGCAATTCTTATTAATTCAGAACAGGATGGTTATTATTTTATAGACGCCTTGTAATTCAACAATATCGTGCACGTGAACTTCCATGACATTGTCCCATTAAAATTCAAATCGGCTTGCCCAGCTCGAAAATAGCACGAGTTCTCTTGCCTTTATAATTTATTCGAGCTCTCATGATCCATAAACCGAAACTGCAGGCAAATTAATGCAAAATCATGATAAATATCACTTTTATTCGGCTTCTGATTTCCTCTTTGTCATATATCTGGGTTAATAGAAACTAAGGAACATTTTAACCTATCGTTCCTCTTCACAGTAATACATATCTAAGGAATAATAGTTTCATCATAAAGTAATAGCTACTTGATAATACATAGCAAAACTACTATGACTTCTATAATAAAGGTTATATTATTGTTCTTATGTTCTTTATTTTAGATTTTCCTTCCTCTTCTAGGAGCACTTGAGTTAATGATTATCTTTTTTCTCTATTTTGTGAGACTTTTGGGCCTTATCCATCGCTTGATGAATTAATATTATGTTTACTTGGCTTCAAAAACCACTTGCCTTTATTCTCTTCCATTTCTTCCAAGTACTCACTTAGTTTACATAGTTTCCTATGTAACTTACTGATAGAGTTGATCATACTATTATTGTTTCCGATAATACAAGTCATCAGACTGCTCAATGATTGTGTATACGCTATTCACTGATAATTTCTGGAATCAATTTGAAGATTTACTGATAATTATGCAACGGAAGAGACTGGAACCGCAGCTCCAAAGAGTTCCTCTTTACGCGACGATTTTCCAGTGATGTGTCCCAGCATAGTGGATTACAAACCATCATCAATATTCATTTTATGATGGAAGGAAGTTCACCTTATAATATCACACAAAGATATTGTGTTGGTTGATTTCGATCATATAAGTTATTATAGTGTTCCATGAGATTAACTTATTGTCTCACATGGTTTTTTTAGAGCGTAACTGTAGGCGATTCTAACGCTTCGATGTTCATGTTGTTGCATGTGAAGAAAGCGCAAGGTGGAGACAAACGGATATCCATTAATGGAACAATATAAACTAAAAATGAACATGAACAATAGGAATAGAGTTTACTGGATATGAAAGAAATTATAGTTTTCGTTTCTCTTTGTTACTACATTTCTCTCCTCACGTACCTTCAACTTCTGTCTTCAGTCACCTCTCTTTCTACACTTTTCCATGCAATTCTTTCTCTATTGCATCCTCTCTTTCTGACTCGCGGGTTGTTCCAGTAACAAAGACTTGACGGTTTGAATAGACATCCACGACCTTGGAGAATTTCATTTAGGGTCTGTCACTTTTATCGGAGCCTGCAAGACTGTTTGAGGTGAGCATCGAATTTCGGCTTTCGGCCGCCGCTGGGAATTGGCGTGATTCGATGGACCTGTCAATGCGCTTCATCACATTGTCAACCCAAAGATTGAAGTGAGCTCTTCAGTCAAGTCTCTTCATAGCGAACGCGTGTGAGACGATTCTGTTGAAGCAATTTTATTCCAATCCCGAAGTGCTTTGAAATACCGATACTAGGAAAAATTTCTAGGCTAAATCGATGAACTAATTTTTATATTTGGCCTTTTGCTGCATTAATTGATATTTCTCTCACTTATTGAGTGGAAAATTATAAAATTCATTCACTCATTTGAAAAGCGAAGAAAATTGATTGAACTTCTTATTTGATGCTCAAGTTGGGATATAATCTTATTCAACCTCAGATCAATGATATGTACAATTTAGGTAATATTTTCCGCATTCCAAGTAGATCAACACGGGTAATTTCCTATAATAATAATGATAAAGTAATCTTAGGAGTCCCTAAGAGACTTATAATGTCTCTGAGTTATGTGAGAGAGAGAACATTGACATTATATGAGTTTTCTTATTGTGGACGAGAGTAGTGTACATCAGAAGTTCCGGTTTTTGTGGTGGGGTTTGAGCCACCAGTAAGTGATTTAAAAGCTTTGAATTATAATTATTATCGAAGCAGGCTTTCTGTACAGTACTGTATTCAACTTAACTGCCTCATTTAATCCAAGAAATATCAAACTAGAGACCCCCTGGGTTGAAGAGCTCGCTCATGGACTGTTGAATTGATCTCTAAGATCCGCAACTTGTGATTACGCAGAGTTGATGAGAATTATTATGGAAATAGCTGAATATATCTTCTTCAAGTATTATATTTCAGTCGTAGGTTCCATGAGAATCCTATCCGATTGAAAAAAAAATTCTGTCGCTTCAAAACTTTTGTCTGCCATCTTGGATCCAACATCATCCAGCTTCATTTGAATTCAACTTCAGTTTTTCAAATGGGAAAGTGGTCATGTGATACATCATTTCGATACAGAATTTTAAAGGAAAATAAATTGCGAAACCCGCACATTGATATCTCAAGCCGTTTCAATGATCTCAACATTTGAACACGAATAATAGCTTCTACTCATATTTCAACACTTTGAACAAAAACAAATTTGTCAATCACAAGTAGTGTCAATTAAGTGTATGTTACAGACATGTAGTCATACGTTAACGGAAACGAGTTAATATAGAACTTATAATTAATGTTGTGTATTATTCAGCTGAAATCATGTGTTGGCGCATGATATCTGTCTGTCTGACAGTCTGTGTGACAACTGCTAAATAATGCAACCATATGTACAAGACATGGTTTACCGTTAAAGGTAGATGTTGCATGAAGCATAATAATCATAATACGTTGAACGTTCTTCTAGGCAGTCGGAGTTCAGAACATTTGTCATTATTTATGTACTGAATCCTTGAAGAGAGCATTTTTGTCATTGAAAAGTCTCATATTCAAGCTACATCGTGAGAATCTACAGCAGTCAGCAGTCTAGACAACTTCTTGGAACTCTCCTGGAACTTTTGGAGCCAGCTTTCTCACGCATTGAGCGCCAGTCCTGCTTACAACATCGAAGCGATAGGTACTCACTTTATCAAAATTCACTTGTTTAAATTGTTTTATTCCGAATTCTGTGTTTTGTAAAGATAAAGATTTCTTTTTAAAAAGAAATCTCGCGAAACGCATTATTTAGCTGGCGCAGTTGGTAGGACGATCGTGATTAATGAACATAATCTTCAGTTTTTAAACTGTTAACGATCTTTCGTAATATAAGGACCTCGCGTTCGCGACATCCGAAAAGTGTTGTGAATTATCAAGCTGCGAAACACCAACATTGTGAAGTGCAGTGGATATCAAACTTCGATATCATCATCACCAAATCTTCTTCATTGAACGTGCATCATCAACGCTGAAAGGACATCAGAAAAGATGAGCATTCGTTTTAGTGTAAGTCTTAATTTTAAGTTTTAATATTGTAATATGTTAGTTTGATTATTCTCGAAACATTAAAATATTTCAGAATGCCCAATCAATTTTAAGTTTCAATATTGTAATATGTTAGTTTGGTTATTCTCGAAACTTTGAAATATTCCAGAATGCCCAATCAATCAGTATATACAGCACCCTCTGCTGCTACCCCTGTTTTGAAGAAAGAATTCCTGGATATGATACCAGAATTCTCTGGAGAGCCATTATTATTAAACAGATTTGTATCGATTTGCGATAAAGTAGTTGCTAAGTTTTTGTACAGTCGAATCCCGACGATTTTCAAAATGAATATCTATTCTCTACTATCATTTCTAGACTCAAAGGTGGAGCTTAGAACTCGTAACCAGTGGAAACACTTATGCTTGGCCTGAAGTGAGAAGAGTACTTCTCGACGGCTATCTTGACAAACGTGAATGTTTCACGTTGAATATTGAAACGACAGAATTGAAACAAGAAAGTAGCGAAAGCCCTTTTCATTTTCACGAGAGAATTTAAAGATTCTCAACTTACAACTTGCATATTTCCTTACGAAGATGGCAGCAAACTCAACTATTCCATGCGAATACGCAAAGCAGCTTGCCCTTAGGGTATTTTTGAGAGGTCTGAATGAACCTATAGGATCACTGATGAGAACAAAAAACCCTTCAATTCTAAGTGAAGCTTTGAGTATGATCACAAACGAAATGCAATACAAAAACAGAAATAGTGATTATAATTCCAATCTCAATAAGAGACCAATCTCACAACCATTCCAACAACTTCCTCTGACTATCAAATCCAACACTTCCCTCAGACTAGACCAATGCTAAACTTTCCCCAGAACAAGACTTATCCGAGCTTCCAAACCAATCACAACAAAGACCAATGATTACACATCAAAATAGCAATCAACAATTTCGCAACTTCAGTTCAATGAACCAACAGAGACCAATGTTTCAAAGGCAATTTTTCGGTCAACAACACAGACCACAAATGCAATCGCAACCAACTCCAATGAGTAATTCGACCAGAAACACTGAACTTGAACCCCCGAAAAAGAACCCAAGATTCAATCAACTGACAACCGAATTCGCTACAAACAATGACGATTACTCAATACTAACGAAAACGAACTCTTGACTGACAATTTCTCAAATGAACCGTTCGATTACCCCGAAATGACTGGAAATCTCATGAACAATTTTGAAAACTTGGAATTGAATGATAATTACAATAATCAAATGACTTCCTACCAAACAGAACAAAATTATTTTTTAGGGGAAACGAGCCTCGGAACAAATTTTCAATTATGAACTTGGGAACAAAAGATAACGAACTCTCTTACTTTCTAGACCCACAAACGAACTTTCGAGTACTGATTGATCCCAGAAGTACGCAATCCTTTATAAAAAAGTAATTGCACATGAGGGTTTTAAAGATTCCTTGAAACCAACACAATTTAAAGTTACTACAGCCCATGGTAAATCATAGAAAAATTCAGTGCTAAAATACCATTCCTAGGTAGAAAATTTGATTTTTTCGTATTTGATTTTCATAAAGATTTCGATCTCTTGTAAGGAATGGATGCTATAAAGCAATGAGATTAAGATTGGATTACATTAGTAACAAACTTTATCATGTAAACAACAAACAAGTACCAATACTTCTGACGTTATTTTTTTTAATGAATAACGATTTGCCTCGGCTTGGCTGCAATCGGTAAAGCATGAGAGTTAAAATATATAAGTCTGGTCGTGGTTTTCTAGAATACAATTTCGATAAATCTTTATAGGCTCGCTCAGGAGTTCCTGCAGTTTATTGCTTTTGGACAATTTATAGAAATCTTTGGAATGTATTGTTTCCAAAGAATTAATTAACAATACAGTATATGGCTGTGAAAACCAGTTTATTCTATTACTGATAAAATTGGATGGTAACTCTCTTAATTATTTAATACTGATAATCAATAAATATATATGAGGTTTGTACTCTGTGGTATTGGGGAATAAAATGAATGGTACACCTGTAACGAATTGAAATTCGGATGGATAAATAAAAATTCCCACTTGAAGAAATTTATAGGTCTAAGTGGAATAATAGGCTAATATCGCCAAAGATGATAATGTTTAAAGATTAGATAATATCAGACATCATGGCTAAATTTATAACGGCCGAATAGGAATGAAAATAATTTTGCTACCTATATAATATTATATAAAATATTGAAAATTTGAGGTTAGGCGTAAAATATCTATTGATCGGCGACCTAATGATCGACTGAGTCGCATAACGTAGAATCTAGCCAAACACCTTGGCAGAAGTTTATTTTAACTAAATAGTATGCAACTTGAGGAACCAAAAAATCCACATGCTAATTGTTGTAATATGAGAAACAACCTATAATCTTTAGAAAATTACTTTGCATGTAAAAAACGTATTAAAAACCCAGACAAAAATAATTTAATGTATTAAGGAAGTAGGAGGTTCCTAGGCGCATGTATACTATAATAATTTGCACGCACCAATGAAATGGTAGCAATTGATAGGCGGTAATAGTGAGCCGATTAAAATATATTTGAATATATTTCTATAAATGATAAGAATTTATGAATTATTGTTGTACAGTTTATGTTTGGATATGGCCCGAAGGCAGATAAATTATCAGAGGTTCAATATAAGTAATAATTTAATAGTTTGGTACGAACTATTTGAGCCTTGAATGGCGGAGGACAGATTATTGTGAATTATGAATGTGAATTAGAAAGGAGAACTTCCCACTTGCCTGTCAACCACTACCATGAGATGTCACCAAAAATTGTAGAGCGCAATATCTACTGTACCTTTTAATAACTTAAAGTTAAATCGAATTATTAATCTTTTCATAAGACTTTGTGATGCTATTGTAAAGCAAAAGTGATTTAAATATTCTTAATCCCTTGGAAGAGACGATTTCGGTCACCAATAATCCAGGACCACCAGGAGTTCGGATCGCCATCAGCAGCTCATAGAAAATCCAGCACGTGAGAAAATATTTGAAATAGTGATAGGCGCCCTCAGTGCTTCGAAATGAAATGAGAAATAAAAGCTAGCTCGTCGAAAGGTTTTAAAAAAAGAAATTAATAAAAATACTTGCACAAGTTGAAAATGGTATAAGAGATATTTTATTGAATAGTAACAAGTCAATTCATATATCAAAAGATACACCAATCAAAAAGAATACCAAGTTCTAAGCTGATAATACAATGTCCATATGATCATTAATTTTATAATATAATTTGCGATAATTTAATGTAGCTCTGGTTCATTAGATAAATTGATCTATCTATTTCGTCAGGTGCCGAATCTTGCACCCTGAGATATATTATATATTTATTGGAAACCGTAGAAACTAATATATATTTTGATTATTGATTTGTCAATTTATCATGCTCTGATTTGGGAAGTTTATATATGAAATAGATTATCCAATAGGCGCATTATACTATAATAATTTGCACGCACCAATGAAATGGTAGCAATTGATAGGCGTAATAGTGAGCCGATTCAAATATATTTGAATATATTTCTATAAATGAAAGAATTTATGAATTATTGTTGTACAGTTTATGTTTTGGATATGGCCCGAAGCAGATAAATTATCAGAGGTTCAATATAAGTAATAATTTAATAGTTTGGTACGAACTATTTGAGCCTTGAATGCGGAGGAACAGATTATTAAATTTTATGTAAATTTGGAAATCGGAAGTGAAAATTGTGAATTAGAAAGGAGAACTTCCCCACTTGCCTGTCAACCACTACCATGAGATGTCACCAAAATTGTAGAGCGCAATATCTTACTGTACCTTTTAATAACTTAAAGTTAAATCGAATTATTATCTTTTCAAAGACTTTGTGATGCTACTGTAAAGCAAAAGTGATTTAAATATCTTAATCCCTTGGAAAGACGATTTCGGTCACCAATAATCCAGGACCCCAGGAGTTGGATCGCCATCAGAGCAGCTCATAGAAAATCCAGCACGTGAGTGATATATTTGAAATAGTGATAGGGCGCCCTCAGTGCTTCGAATGAATGAGAATAAAAGCTAGCTCGTCGAAGGTTTTAAATAAAGAAATAATAAAAATACTTGCACAAGTTTAAAAATGGTATAAGAGATTTTTATTGAATATAAACAAGTCAATTCATATATCAAAAGATACACCAATCAAAAAGAATACCAAGTTCTAAGCTGATAATACAAATGTCCATATGATCATTAATTTTATAATATAATTTGCGATAATTTAATGTAGCTCTGGTTCATTAGATAATTGATCTATCTATTTCCGTCAGGTGCCGAATCTTGCACCCTGAGATATATTATATATTTATTGGAAACCGTAGAAACTAATATATATTTTGATTATTGATTTGTCAATTTATCATGCTCTGATTTGGGAATTTATATATGAAATAGGTTATCCAAATCGACAAGCAACAGCAATTGATGTCAACGCTACATGCAGATAAATGCATATGATCTGATAATTTAAGCACATGGTGGAGTTTCGTGCTATAGAGCTCAAGAATAGTATTAGTCTGTGATATTTTTTTGATTTCGTTTCTTGTATTATTATATATTTTTTGTCGTTCTATATATTTTTGCTTTGATTTATTTTGAGATATTTGTTAATATCTGTATCAATGTATCAAATTTTTATGGTGTACTATTCATTTTATTCCGCAATACTATAGGATATAATTATATTCATATATATTTTTATTGATTACTAGCAAGAACCCGTGCTTCGCAAGGATCTATTTTAAAACTTGACAAAATGAAAACTTGTAATGAAATTTTGAAGAATGGAATAGGCCTATAACCATCCTTGGTTATTAAGAATCTATAAGCAAAATTTCAAGTTAATTAGTCCAGTAGTTCAGACGTGATGATGCGTCAAACATAATTTTCCTATCCCGTACGTGCATAACCACTCTTTACTTTATATAATTATTATAGATATGTTAACGACTGCAAGAGATAGAACTGTGGAACAGATTGTGGTGAAACTATGATAGCGCCAGAAGTTTTTCAAAAACAATAGTAGGTACTACATGAACTTTTAGAAAGTGATTGAAAAAAATGTTAAACACAGACTGAATCCTATCTTTCTACCTTCATTTGAGAGGCTTGTTGTTTGTGCCAAATGGAAATCTATTAAGAAAGTTTTCAATGTGTGTGATTTTTGATGGCAATAAAATTTGAATTTGAAAAAAGAATTATCAACAAACTCCTAACCAAAGAAAACCTTTGTGCTCTGTTCTAATTGGAGTGGATGAGACTCCATATACAGCTGATATGAGGCGCAAACCGAACTGGCCAGCATACAATGATGGACAAACACGTGGTAAGCTCGCGCTCTCAATCAACGCAAAATCAATTCGATCAGCTAATTGATGAAATTGTTTTAAGCTTCCAATGATTACAACATATGTTAGAATATCACGTGTCAATGATCTCAGTTTCATATGGAGTTCACCTTACCATAAGCTTACTTAATAGGATCCTTTTTCATCCTTTGAAATCCTTAGAGGCAAATATCTCAAATCCTGTCTTAGTGCGCATCTAGCATGTTTGAAGAATATTGTGCAAAGTTTTAAGTCTGAGGCCAATTAGTTTGGAGCTGTAGTGTGATTTTACATCGAAATTTTCGAGAAGTGCCCTCTCCTGAACCTCCCTGTGCTCCTGATTGGAATTTTTCTGCACAGATCTGATTTTTTTCGTACTGAACGAAAAAGTTCCTCATGACTTTGCTGTGCAATGAACGGTTGAAAGTGAAAATTTTGGGGGGCCACTCCCTCAGGGGGGGGGGGCAGATTTCTGAAAATCCTTTTATAGTGGATGTTTTGAGGCTACAATAAATAATTGGTCGAAATTTCAGTTTTTAGGCTTAGTAGTATGGGCTGTGGTGTGATTTCAGTTTGTCGGGGCTTAGCCTTTTAGATATAGGTAGTAGAAGAGGAGAAGAAGAAGAAGAAGAAGAAGTAGAAGAAGATAAAAGAAGAAGAAGATAGATTATTATGTTGCTTTGGCCTGAGAATCTGTATAATGTCCTGTAACACTAAAGTGCGTCCACACATGCCGAACCGAACCTCGAACCGCGCAGCAACCGTGCATTCCCCGAACATCTTGCCTTTCAACGAACATGAGCATATGTTTCATAATGTTGAAAATCAGCTGTTAATCATTCGCCGTACCGCACTCCGAACCATTCGCCGTGCCGCTTGCCTCTGTTCTAACTGCTCGCCTCACCTCACTCCGAACGCTGAACTTTTCAGCCAATCAGAGCCCTCGATTACAATTCGCCGTGCAGCTCGCTCCACAATATTTTGGCTATCCATCACAAGTGGAAAACATGCGAACATGAATACAGAAGTATGGGCAATGTTTTATCTGATTAAATTCATGTTTTGAAGAATCTTGTTACGAATGATAATTGATAGGAGCTTATAAATATTCTCTAATTCAAATGAAATAACTTCTGAAAAATTAATGATTGGATAAATACCAATTGAATTATTGTTGACCAAGAACTCAGTACATCGACAATTCATTCAACTAATTCAGTATTGATTAAATATAATCATTTTCTCTATTGATAATCAATTTCATCAACTAACTGAAAAAAGTACTTCAATTCCATGAATTTATTAATAGAATTATATAAATCTAAAGTGTAGGTCATACTGTATCTAAATTCACAAAGTGTTCGATTCTTGTTGGCAAGAATGATGATATTCAAAAGAAATCATTGTATTTTATACTAATAGATAGGATAAAATGAATAGTTCTCTTTCAGGGGATTTTTGATAACCCACAAAACTCATTATTTTTTCATTTGAAGAAATAATCAAAAAGGGCATGGATTTTACTTTTTTGTTCAGCTTGCCAAAATACCCCTCCTTTCAATATTAAATTTTTCCACTGACTGTACAGTGAGTCAATCATTCTATCAAGGCTTGAATGATTTTGAAATTTTAATTAAATAAATGTCAGAGAATAATTATCATGTAGATATCAACACCTTTATTTAAGACATATTAACTGCATGCGTTTCATATTGCCGATACAGCATTATAAACTGTAGACGTTTTATTCAGTCTCAAAGAACTGTTCTTGCTGAAAAATTAATAATACATGCCACGTGTAGCTGTGCTTTCGATTTAGGCAATCTCACTTTATATCTTATTTGAAAAAAGAATTACAACAAACTCCTAACCAAGAGAA
This sequence comes from Nilaparvata lugens, assembly GCF_014356525.2. Lineage (NCBI taxonomy): Eukaryota > Metazoa > Arthropoda > Insecta > Hemiptera > Delphacidae > Nilaparvata > Nilaparvata lugens. The sequence continues at coordinate 99,628,592 of NC_052505.1, read as the reverse complement.
ACCTTTGTGCTCTGTTCTAATTGGAGTGGATGAGACTCCATATACGGATCGAGGCGCAAACCGATGGCCAAGCATACAATGATGGAACAAACACGTGTAAGCTCGCGCTCTCAATCAATGCAAAATCAATTCGATCAGCTAATTGATGAAATTGTTTTAAGCTTTCCAATGATTACAACATATGTTAGAATATCACGTGTCAATGATCTCAGTTTCATATGGAGTTCACCTTACCATAAGCTTACTTAATAGGATCCTTTTTCATCCTTTGAAATCCTTAGAGGCAAATATCTCAAATCCTGTCTTAGTGCGCATCTAGCATGTTTGAAGAATATTGTGCAAAGTTTTAAGTCTGAGGCCAATTAGTTTGGAGCTGTAGTGTGATTTTACATCGAAATTTTCGAGAAGTGCCCTCTCCTGAACCTCCCTGTGCTCCTGATTGGAATTTTTCTGCACAGATCTGATTTTTTCGTACTGAACGAAAAAGTTCCTCATGACTTTGCTGTGCAATGAACGGTTGAAAGTGAAAATTTTGGGGGGCCACTCCCTCAGGGGGGGGGGGCAGATTTCTGAAAATCCTTTTATAGTGGATGTTTTGAGGCTACAATAAATAATTGGTCGAAATTTCAGTTTTTAGGCTTAGTAGTATGGGCTGTGGTGTGATTTCAGTTTGTCGGGGCTTAGCCTTTTAGATATAGGTAGTAGAAGAGGAGAAGAAGAAGAAGAAGAAGAAGTAGAAGAAGATAAAAGAAGAAGAAGATAGATTATTATGTTGCTTTGGCCTGAGAATCTGTATAAATGTCCTGTAACACTAAAGTGCGTCCACACATGCCGAACCGAACCTCGAACCGCGCAGCAACCGTGCATTCCCCGAACATCTTGCCTTTCAACGAACATGAGCATATGTTTCATAATGTTGAAAATCAGCTGTTAATCATTCGCCGTACCGCACTCCGAACCATTCGCCGTGCCGCTTGCCTCTGTTCTAACTGCTCGCCTCACCTCACTCCGAACGCTGAACTTTTCAGCCAATCAGAGCCCTCGATTACAATTCGCCGTGCAGCTCGCTCCACAATATTTGGCTATCCATCACAAGTGGAAAACATGCGAACATGAATACAGAAGTATGGGCAATGTTTTATCTGATTAAATTCATGTTTTGAAGAATCTTGTTACGAATGATAATTGATAGGAGCTTATAAATATTCTCTAATTCAAATGAAATAACTTCTGAAAAATTAATGATTGGATAAATACCAATTGAATTATTGTTGACCAAGAACTCAGTACATCGACAATTCATTCAACTAATTCAGTATTGATTAAATATAATCATTTTCTCTATTGATAATCAATTTCATCAACTAACTGAAAAAAGTACTTCAATTTCCATGAATTTGTTACTACGCCATTTAAAGGTTCAAATAGTTTGTGCCAATCTACTAAATTATTACCTATATCATATATATGATATTTTATAGTCCTCAGGCCATATCTAATACATAAACTGAATAGTAAAATTTTTACAAAATCTTATCATTTATAGAAATATTCATAAATACATTTGAATCGGCTCTCTATTGCCGCCCATCGATTACTACAATTTGATTGGTTCATGCAAATTCGCTACGGTATACATGCACCTAGGCCTCCTACTTCTTAATACTCCAATTTATTTTTATTTGGTGTTTAAGTACATTTATTACATATAGTATATTTTAATAAGGTTTATAAGTTGTTTCTCCTCTAAACAATTAGCCATGTGCTTTTTTAAAGTCCTCTAGTTGCATACCATTTGTTTACAATAAATTTTTGCCAAGGTGTCTGGCTATATTTTACGTTATGCGACTTGATCGATCATTAAGTCGCCAATCAGTAGGTATTTTAAGCCTAACCTCAAATTTTCCAATACTTTATATAATATAATTTAAGTAGCAAGTAACTTCTTTCTTTTCTATTCGGCTGTTCTAATTTTAGCCATGATACCTGATATTATCTAATCTTTATAATCGTTATCGATTTGGCGATACTAGACTAGTTATTTCACTCCACCTATGAAATTCTCCAAATAGGGATTTTGCTTGCCCATCATATTTAATATGTTACATACTGTATTACAATATAACTTGCAACACAATGAACCTTCTAAAGTCAATAAACCTCGTCAACTGTGGACTTACTTGATTGAAGCACGTAGTCCGGGACAATATCAATTCCAGATAAAATTGTGTCGAATACTTTCTCAAATACCAAAATCTTTCTGACTAGAAATTCCACAATCCATCCTAAAAGTTGAAAACAATAATGCAATCTAATTACAAATTCATTTACGGAAGATAAAAGATTGACAATCACACGACCTTTGAAGTTGAAATTTGGAAACTATGAACTAGTATGCAGACATTTTTCATGTAGACGGAATTGACATTCACAAATCAGGTCAAACATGTTATCAGACAACCGATGAGATTCAGTTTATTCAAGAAATTATCGATATCCTGTTGTTTACAAAGCAGAAGTTGATAGACAAATCCAAGAAATGCTAGATCAAAAAATTATCAGACCCAGTCATTCAGCTTGGAGCTCACCAATTTGGATTGTACCCAAAGAACGTGATGCATCCGGAAAACAAAAATACCGAATTGTGATAGATTTTAGAGGAGTAAATGCAAAAACTATTGATGATTGTTGATGATACTACATGAACTTTTCGAGAGTGATTGAAAAAAATGCAAACAACAGGAACTGAGAGTTGTCAACCTTATCATTCTACCTCCATTTAGAGAGGCTTTCATTTGAATGTAAATCTATATAGATAAAGGTAAATGTATGTTTGTTCCCTATAGACTGAAAACTTCTTGACATAACGGCATGAAACTTTGGAATATGTTGTGTGAATATTGGGGATGGTTTCTGAACAGAAATTTTAATAGAAAATTCAACAATCAACAACTATGAAAACATTGAATTCATCTTGAAAACACTGATTTAATCTATTTTTTTTATTCAAACATTTACTAGTAGTGATTATTACCAATTGATTGAGAAGAATATGTTTTCGGAATATGAATGCTGCATGACAAAGCCATAGGAAGTCCGTTGAGATGTAAATGAAATATGATTGTCAGATAAATTTCATGATCCACCAAATAAAGTCAAGTGTGACATGAGATACATTGACATTTGGCGGTACGAAGTTCGCCGGTAAGCTATTATAAATAAAGCTTATTATTAATAGTCAACGCTTTGAAAAAAGACAGGCTCAATCACCAGGAATACTATAAATTCTATGAGGGACCAGTACGCCATTAATTTTTAGTAGTTCAATCACTCCCATTGTGGACACTGGAACATTGTGGATACTCAATACATTATATGGACAATCAATACGTATGAAATTTATTAGTCACAGAATAAAAAACTTTTGATTGCAGTGTCTCCGACTACTACAATATGAATAACCATTTCGATCAAATATAAGGATTTACTCACATCTCTCATCAAATTGTACTTATTCACAAAGATTAACGAAAAATATATAAGTTATATTGAATGAACTCACGGCTAGTACTCAAATTTGTCTTTTTCTGGCCGTGCTACAAATAAATGTAGGTTATTTTTGTAATCTCGTTGTCTATAAGAAAGTTTTCAATGTGTGTGATTTTGATAGCAATAAAATTTGAATTTGAAAAAAAATTATTACAACAAACATACTCCTAACAAAAGAAAATCTATGTGCTCTTTTCCAATCGGAATGTATGAGACTCCATACAGCTGATAGTAGGCGCAAACCGAACTGCGTGGCCAAGCATAAACAATATGGAATACACACATGGTAAGCTCGCGCAAAATTAATTGATCAGCTGATTGACAATATTATTTTAAGCTTCCCAATGATTACAACATAATATGCTAGAATATCATGTGTCAATTATTTCGGTTCCATATGGCGTCACTTTATCATGTTCATAACCTTACTTATAGGATCCTTTCCATCCTTTGAAACCCTTAGAGGCAAATATCTCAAAATCCGTTCTTGGTGCCGTCTAGCATGTTTGAAGAATATTTTTTGTGCAAAGTTTTACGTCTGTAGGCCAATTAGTTTGAGCTGTAGTGTGATTTACATCAAATATTTCGAAAAATGCCCTCTCCTGAACCCCTTGTGCTCCTGATCAGAATTTTTCTGCATAGATCTAATTTTTTCTCGTAGCTGAACAAAAAAGTTCCATATGACTTTGCTGTGAAATGAACGGTTAAAAAGTACAAAATTTGGGGGCCCCAGCTCCCTCAGCAGGGGGGCAAATTTCCAAAAATCCTTTCTTAGTGGATGTTTTGAGGCTACCATAAACAATTGTGCCAAATTCAAGTTTTTAGGCTCAGTAGTTGGGCTATGGTGTGATTTCAGTCTGTCGGGGCTTAGCCTTTTATAGATATACAGAGAGAGAAGAGAAGAAGAGATATATTTATTAGACGTAGTTCATGACATTGAAAATTCTATTGCATTTTGTAAAGTGTACGTCTGCACCCTAGTATAATGTCTACTAAAGAATCATTCAATGAACTTGTAAAATTTCAAATTTCTATGATAAGAAATTCCCATTGGAAATCAAGTATATTAAGATGTTAGAAATAGGAAAATTGATTAATGTAGATGGTTATTGATAGATGTAATGAATGATTTCGTTCTCAATTAGCTTACAGTGAGCTAATTAAGAACGAAATCATTTATTTTCTCGAATTTCGATTGTAGAAGAAGGAACTTTTGATCTTTTTGAATTATTACCAATTCCAAGTAAAGTGGAATCAAATTTTGTAACAATACTTCCACAAAACAAATATTTAGTGAAATCTTCTGATAGTTCTAATACTTAAAAAAGTGAACGATTGTATAAAGAATGTAGATTGATAGGAGATAACGAATGCTATCTGTGCTCATCCGAAACCATCTCCCATCATTTTGCAATGTGATTTTGTGATTTTTGTGACTTGTAACTTTTGCAATGATGATTATTGGTCTTTTCTATTCTTCTTCGTCTTCTTCCTCTTCTTCTTCTCCTTCTCTTTCTTTTCTTTCTTCTCCTTTTCTTCCCATTTTTCCCGTCATGTGTCGTTCTGAGGTCGGTTCACGATTGGTCTGCTTGCTTCCATGATGCCTCTCACTGACACGTCAGCTCGCTCGCCCTCAAGTAGGTATGATTATTTCAATAATAGTTATAATGACGCAGGTATGTTCTAGCAAATAAGCTCCACTCTTCCAAAAAACTTTTCAAGGCTGCTCACCTTAACGTCCAATCCCTCAGCTGCCACATTGATGAACTCAGAGCAATCTTCCGTTTTCAGGACTTCAATATAATTGGAATTCCGAATCATTTTTGAAGCTAGTATTTCATCAAATTTTGTTGCATTACTGGATATAATCTTTTCCGGAATGATAGATAAATAAAGCTTGGGGGTGTAGCAATTTATGTGAAAGATGGTATCAAAACCAAATTTTTAATCACATGTAAACAAGAGTATTGGTCCAGACCAGAGTTTATGCTAACTGAATTATCTTATCCAGTACTGATAAATTACTCGTTGGTATCTGTTATCGCCACCAAAAATAGGTCATTTTACAGATTTCGAAAGTGCCTTGCTTTTCTTATGCCGTGTTATAGCCGTATACTAGTTATGGGGGATATGAACACCGACTTGAACATGACAAATCGTAACTTTGACTACTTTCAACTGACTACTATTTCCAATGCTTAAACATGACTATTTTACCTCTCGATCCAACTCATCATACTAATGAATCTGACACACTCATTGACCTTCTCATTGTTAGTGATCCTAACGAGGTGTGTTCAAGCAGGCCAAATCCCAGTCCCAGATATTTCTGGACATGATTTGATCTACTGTGTACTTTCCATAAGATACCTAAGCCAGAACAGAAAATTATCACTTATAGAGACTTCGAAAACTTTGATGAAGCCGCCTTCCTGACTGATGTGGCTCAGACTCCATGGCATCAAATCGAAGCGTTAACCTCAGTTGATGACATGGTCGAGACTTTTGAGATTGGACTTGACTGTATGACAAACATGCACCTTATGTGACAAGGAGGATTAATAGAAAACGACGAGTACCGTGGATGACTGAAGTCATACTTAAGATGATGGGACATAGAGACAAAGCACATAAAAAATTAAAAAAGACATTTGACTTGGACAGTTTTATTGAGTATAGGAGCCTTAGAAATAGAGTTAAACAGGAATTACGGAACTCAAAGATTAGGTACTTGAATTCGTTTATGACAAACAATAGACAAGACCTAAATCACTTTGGCAGGAATAAAAGAATTCGGGCTTGGCAAACAGAAATCGAATCCACAAATTGACTTACCATTGAACAATATAAATGACCATTTCGTTTCACACTCTAACGAACGCGACGGAGTTGTCATTGCTAATCATATAGATGATCTTGAAGAGCAGGTTAGAAACTAAGATTAACCAATTACTGATCAATTTCATTTCCATTCAATCTCAGAAGAAGACACTTTCAGAGCAATTCAACGTATTCATACTAATACGGGTGTAGACAAAATTCCTATTAAATTTATCAAGAAGATGTTATTTGCTGTTTTACCAACCATACATATATTTCAACAAGTCACTTGAAGAAGGCATTTCCCTGAAAACTGGAAGTTTGCTCTGGTTCGCCCTCTAAATAAAGTTCCATCAACCAATAAATTTGAGGATTTTAGACCAATCAGTATTTTACCTGCATTGTCCAAAGTGCTGGAAAGACTCATTCATGGTCAAGTTGTAAAATTTCTAGACAACAATAGTAAGCTTCATAATTTCAATCAGGCTTTAGAAAATTCCATTCAACTGAAGCTCTGCTTCGTGTCACTGATGATATAAGGTTAGCTATGGACAAGAAAATGCACCATCCTCACCCTATTTGATTTTTCTAAAGCATTCGATACTGTTGAACATACAGTCTTCTGAATAAGTTGGATATTCTTGGTTTCAGTCCAACTCGTAGTTTGGTTTGAATCTATTATTAGGTAGGAAACAATGTGTATCTGTCGGTGACAAAAAGTCAACTTGGAAAAACGTTATGCATGGAGTACCACAGGTCAATTTTAGGCCCTCTCCTCTCCACTTTT